>NC_042978.1:51585024-51672524 GCF_901001165.1 Salmo trutta | reverse complement strand
TATATACTACTGGTATACTACTATTATTACTACTACTACTACTACTACTACTACTATTATTACTGCTACTACTGCTACTACTACTACTACTACTATGACTATTATTATGGATCCCCATTATTTTCTGCCAAGGCAGCAGCTACTCTTCCTGGGGTTTAATATGGATCCCCATTATTTCCTGCCAAGGCAGCAGCTACTCTTCCTGGGGTTTATTATGGATCCCCATTAGTTCCTGCCAAGGCAGCAGCTACTCTTCCTGGGGTTTATTATGGATGCCCATTAGTTCCTGTCAAGGCAGCAGCTACTCTTCCTGGGGTTTATTATGGATCCCCATTAGTTCCTGCCAAGGCAGCAGCTACTCTTCCTGGGGTTTATTATGGATCCCCATTAGTTCCTGCCAAGGCAGCAGCTACTCTTCCTGGGGTTTATTATGGATCCCCATTAGTTCCTGCCAAGGCAGCAGCTACTCTTCCTGGGGTTTATTAGGGTTCCTGAGGAGCAAGCATTTCACACATATTTTCCAGATACTGACTGTTAGCACTTGGTGTTCTATAGCAGCTTCCCACCAGAATGGGCTTTAGGTGAGGCAGATGAACCTGTAGCCATATTACTTCAACAGTATTTAACATGAGATCGTCTCTAATCTTTACAGGAATGTGGTTCTGAATGTAAACCGTAACACCTCCACCATTGGCATTTCTGTATTTTCTGTAAATATTATAACCTTGTATTGCTACCACTGTATCATCAAAGGTATTATCTAAGTGAGTTTCAGAGATCTGTTCAACTTACTCTTTAAAGTTGTAACAAGGTGGCCATAGAAATTGTAACGCCCTGGCCATAGAGATGGGTTTTTTGTTCTTTATTTTGGTTAGGCCAGGGTGTTACATTGGGTGGGCGTTCTATGTTCCTTTTTCTATGTTTTTTTTATTTCTTTGTTTTGGGCTGAGTAGGGTTCCCAATCAGAGGCAGCTGTCTATCGTTGTCTTTGATTAGGAATCATACTTAGGCTTCCTGTTTTCCTTTGGGGTTTTGTGGGTAGTTGTTTTCTGTCTTGTGTGTGTTCACCTGGCAGAACTGTTGGCTTTCGTTTTCCCTGTTTAGTTTTTTGAAGTGTCTCATTAAAAATCATTATGACCACTTACCACGCTGCATCTTGGTCCCCTCTTCCAGACGATCGTTACAGAAATAAACGTGGGGTGTGTGGGGTACGGGCTGTTTCCCAATGCTGGAAGGTGGGGGGGGGGGGGGTTCTGAGTGAAAAAGGTTGAGAACCCTTGTGCTAAATTGCTAAAATGTTATTCTCTCTGTAGGACGGTCCTGCGCCGGGTCTGGGCCGGGTGATAGGGGAGCTGGGCGAGGATGGGTGGATTCGGATCCAGTGGGATACCAGCAGTACCAACTCCTACAGGATGGGCAAGGAGGGCAAATACGACCTGAAACTGTCAGAGCCACCGCCTGCCTCCCAGCCTGCTACTGAAGACTCTGACACAGAGGATGACACTGGTCAGTATACATACACCCCCTGGTCAGTATATATACACCCCCTGGTCAGTATATATACACCCCCTGGTCAGTATATATACACCCCCTGGTCAGTATATATACACCCCCTGGTCAGTATATATACACCCCCTGGTCAGTATATATACACCCCCTGGTCAGTATATATACACCCCCTGGTCAGTACATACACCCCCTGGTCAGTATATATACACCCCCTGGTCAGTATATATACACCCCCTGGTCAGTATATATACACCCCCTGGTCAGTATATATACACCACCTGGTCAGTATAAATACACCACCTGGTCAGTATAAATACACCACCTGGTCAGTATAAATACACCACCTGGTCAGTATAAATACACCACCTGGTCAGTATAAATACACCACCTGGTCAGTATAAATACACCCCCTGGTCAGTATATATACACCACCTGGTCAGTATATATACACCCCCTGGTCAGTATATATACACCACCTGGTCAGTATATATACACCACCTGGTCAGTATATATACACCCCCTGGTCAGTATATACACCCCCTGGTCAGTATATATACACCCCCTGGTCAGTATATATATACACCCCCTGGTCAGTATATATACACCCCCTGGTCAGTGTATATATACACCACCTGGTCAGTATATATACACCACCTGGTCAGTATATATACACCCCCTGGTCAGTGTATATATACACCCCCTGGTCAGTGTATATATACACCCCCTGGTCAGTGTATATATACACCCCCTGGTCTGTATATATATACCCCCTGGTCTGTATATATATACCCCCTGGTCTGTATATATACACCCCCTGGCCAGTGTATATATACACCCCCTGGTCAGTATATATACACCACCTGGTCAGTATATATACACCACCTGGTCAGTATATATACACCACCTGGTCAGTATATACACACCACCTGGTCAGTATATACACACCACCTGGTCAGTATATACACACCACCTGGTCAGTATATATACACCCCCTGGTCAGTATATATACACCCCCTGGTCAGTATATATACACCACCTGGTCAGTGTATATACACCACCTGGTCAGTATATATACACCCCCTGGTCAGTGTATATATACACCACCTGGTCAGTGTATATATACACCCCCTGGTCAGTATATATACACCCCCTGGTCAGTATATAAATCGAAGATATATTTGGTTACTCTGTTGGTTACTACATGATTCCATATGTGTTATTTCATAGTTTTGATATCTTCATTATTTTTCTGCAATGTAGAAAATAGTAAAAATAAAGAAAAACCCTTGAATGAGTAGGTGTGTCCAAACGTTTGACTGGTACTGTATACACACAATACACCCCCATGATGCAATCAAATCCAGTTAAATTAGATTTCTTAAGGCCTACATTAACAATGATCAAAGCAAGTGCTTTACAGCGTGTAGTAAGGAAGGTGAAATAACATGTCAAACAGACCTTTTCTCTTAATGCACAGGTGTATGTGTAGCACCAGCTATCAGAGCAGATCCCAGATCACTGCACCTGTACATAGCCCATCTATAATTTAGCCCAAACAACTACCTCTTCCCCTACTGTATTTATTTATTTATTTATTTATTTTGCTCCTTTGCACCATATTATTTATATTTTAACTTTGAACTTTCTTCAAATAACAAATCTACCATTCCAGTGTTTTACTTGCTATACTTTATTTACTCTGCCACCATGGCCTATTTTGCCTTTACCTCCATTATCTCACATCATTTGCTCACATTGTATATAGACTTATTTTTCTACTGTATTATTGACTGTATGTTGTTTACTCCATGTGTAACTCTGTGTTGTTGTATGTTGTCGAACTGCTTTGCTTTATCTTGGCCAGGTCGCAGTTGTAAATGAGAACTTGTTCTCAACTGGCCTACCTGGTTAAATAAAGGACTTGTTCTCAACTGGCCTACCTGGTTAAATAAAGGACTTGTTCTCAACTGGTCTACCTGGTTAAATAAAGGACTTGTTCTCAGCTGGTCTACCTGGTTAAATAAAGGACTTGTTCTCAACTGGTCTACCTGGATAAATAAAGGACTTGTTCTCAACTGGCCTACCTGGTTAAATAAAGGACTTGTTCTCAACTGGCCTACCTGGTTAAATAAAGGACTTGTTCTCAACTGGTCTACCTGGTTAAATAAAGGACTTGTTCTCAACTGGCCAACCTGGTTAAATAAAGGACTTGTTCTCAACTAGCCTACCTGGTTAAATAAAGGACTTGTTCTCAGCTGGTCTACCTGGTTAAATAAAGGACTTGTTCTCAACTGGTCTACCTGGTTAAATAAAGGACTTGTTCTCAACTGGCCAACCTGGTTAAATAAAGGACTTGTTCTCAACTGGCCTACCTGGTTAAATAAAGGACTTGTTCTCAGCTGGTCTACCTGGTTAAATAAAGGACTTGTTCTCAGCTGGTCTACCTGGTTAAATAAAGGACTTGTTCTCAACTGGCCTACCTGGTTAAATAAAGGACTTGTTCTCAACTGGCCAACCTGGTTAAATAAAGGACTTGTTCTCAACTAGCCTACCTGGTTAAATAAAGGACTTGTTCTCAACTGGTCTACCTGGTTAAATAAAGGACTTGTTCTCAACTGGTCTACCTGGTTAAATAAAGGACTTGTTCTCAACTGGTCTACCTGGTTAAATAAAGGACTTGTTCTCAACTGGTCTACCTGGTTAAATAAAGGACTTGTTCTCAACTGGTCTACCTGGTTAAATAAAGGACTTGTTCTCAACTGGTCTACCTGGTTAAATAAAGGACTTGTTCTCAACTGGCCTACCTGGTTAAATAAAGGACTTGTTCTCAACTGGCCTACCTGGTTAAATAAAGGACTTGTTCTCAACTGGCCTACCTGGTTAAATAAAGGACTTGTTCTCAACTGGCCTACCTGGTTAAATAAAGGACTTGTTCTCAACTGGCCTACCTGGTTAAATAAAGGACTTGTTCTCAACTGGCCTACCTGGTTAAATAAAGGACTTGTTCTCAACTGGCCTACCTGGTTAAATAAAGGACTTGTTCTCAACTGGCCTACCTGGTTAAATAAAGGACTTGTTCTCAACTGGCCTACCTGGTTAAATAAAGGACTTGTTCTCAACTAGCCTACCTGGTTAAATAAAGGACTTGTTCTCAACTGGCCTACCTGGTTAAATAAAGGACTTGTTCTCAACTGGCCTACCTGGTTAAATAAAGGACTTGTTCTCAACTAGCCTACCTGGTTAAATAAAGGACTTGTTCTCAACTGGTCTACCTGGTTAAAAAAAGGTGAAAAAAAATAAAAAAATGTATGTTCGTTCCTGTGTTGTGTATTAGAAGGAGAGGTGCTGGATAAGAGCGCCCACCCTACAGCCATGTTGTTGACCAGTACAGTGAACCTGTTGAAGACCTTGTCTCTGTCTGCTGGAATCTACTCCGAGGTGATGCAGACGGATGCCACACGGACACTCTGTGGTCTTCTCCGCATGCTGGTGGAGAGTGGAGCCAACGACAAGACGGGTAAACTCACTGGATCCTCAAGGAAGAGGCTAATGTCGATGTAATCACTCAGGTATCCAGGGGAGCAGCATCGTAGCTGGTGTACTCTCTGTCCTGACCTTTAACCTCTACCCTCAGGTTGTCCATCTCACCGGCTGGTATCCAGGGAGCAGCATCGTAGCTGGTGTACTCTCTGTCCTGACCTTTAACCTCTACCCTCAGGTTGTCCATCTCACCGGCTGGTATCCAGGGAGCAGCATCGTAGCTGGTGTACTCTCTGTCCTGACCTTTAACCTCTACCCTCAGGTTGTCCATCTCACCGGCTGGTATCCAGGGAGCAGCATCGTAGCTGGTGTACTCTCTGTCCTGACCTTTAACCTCTACCCTCAGGTTGTCCATCTCACCGGCTGGTATCCAGGGAGCAGCATCGTAGCTGGTGTACTCTCTGTCCTGACCTTTAACCTCTACCCTCAGGTTGTCCATCTCACCGGCTGGTATCCAGGGAGCAGCATCGTAGCTGGTGTACTCTCTGTCCTGACCTTTAACCTCTACCCTCAGGTTGTCCATCTCACCGGCTGGTATCCAGGGAGCAGCATCGTAGCTGGTGTACTCTCTTTCCTGACCTTTAACCTCTACCCTCAGGTTGTCCATCTCACCGGCTGGTATCCAGGGAGCAGCATCGTAGCTGGTGTACTCTCTGTCCTGACCTTTAACCTCTACCCTCAGGTTGTCCATCTCACCGGCTGGTATCCAGGGAGCAGCATCGTAGCTGGTGTACTCTCTGTCCTGACCTTTAACCTCTACCCTCAGGTTGTCCATCTCACCGGCTGGTATCCAGGGAGCAGCATCGTAGCTGGTGTACTCTCTGTCCTGACCTTTAACCTCTACCCTCAGGTTGTCCATCTCACCGGCTGGTATCCAGGGAGCAGCATCGTAGCTGGTGTACTCTGGGTTTCATCCGCAGCATGGCTCTCCAGCCCCAGATGTGTTCCACTCTCAGCACTTCAGCCTGGATCAGCCTGCTGATCCGCATCGTTGAGGGACAACAGTCCTGTAATGCTGTTACACTGCAGAGACAGGTAACACCACCTTGATGTTGGTCAATAAAAGACTGGTGAGGATGTTCTGTTGGTGGTGGGGAAGCTCTGCCTTTGGTACCAGTAAAGACTGGTGGTGGGGAAGCTCTGCCTTTGGTACCAGTAAAGACTGGTGGTGGGGAAGCTCTGCCTTTGGTACCAGTAAAGACTGGTGGTGGGGAAGCTCTGCCTTTGGTACCAGTAAAGACTGTTGGTGGGGAAGCTCTGCCTTTGGTACCAGTAAAGACTGGTGAGGATGTTCTGTTGGTGGTGGGGAAGCTCTGCCTTTGGTACCAGTAAAGACTGGTGAGGATGTTCTGTTGGTGGTGGGGAAGCTCTGCCTTTGGTACCAGTAAAGACTGGTGGTGGGGAAGCTCTACCTTTGGTACCAGTAAAGACTGTTGGTGGGGAAGCTCTGCCTTTGGTACCAGTAAAGACTGGTGAGGATGTTCTGTTGGTGGTGGGGAAGCTCTGCCTTTGGTACCAGTAAAGACTGGTGGTGGGGAAGCTCTGCCTTTGGTACCAGTAAAGACTGGTGGTGGGGAAGCTCTGCCTTTGGTACCAGTAAAGACTGGTGGTGGGGAAGCTCTACCTTTGGTACCAGTAAAGACTGGTGGTGGGGAAGCTCTGCCTTTGGTACCAGTAAAGACTGGTGGTGGGGAAGCTCTGCCTTTGGTACCAGTAAAGACTGGTGGTGGGGAAGCTCTGCCTTTGGTACCAGTAAAGACTGGTGAGGATGTTCTGTTGGTGGTGGGGAAGCTCTGCCTTTGGTACCAATAAAGACTGGTGGTGGGGAAGCTCTGCCTTTGGTACCGTCATGCTCCAGAGAGACTGAATAGAGAGGGTGTGTGGACATAGCCAAAAGGCATGTCCCTTACACGGTCTCCTCCTCCCTGTCCCCAGATGTCTAACTGATCCTGGCTCTGCGTCCTGGCTCTGCGTCCTGGCTCTGCGTCTGCTGTATAGAGATGTCTAAATGAGAGAGTCCCCTTATCCCCTGTATCCATATTATTCTGTGTGTAACGAGTGTCTCATCCCTGTCTCCAGATCCTGGCTCTGCGTCTGCTGCAGGCCGTGCTCCCCTCCTGGGACAAGATGGAGAGATCTCAGGACATGAAGTTCCTGGTGGAAAAACTCTTTGGTTTCCTTGGGTGTCTACTTCGTTCCTGCTCCTCTGACCTGCCCTTACTCAGAGGTATGTACCCTCACCCTGATCCTAAACTCTTTGGTTTCCTGGGCTGTCTACTTCGTTCCTCTGACCTACCCCTACTCAGAGATATGTTAGGGTTCAATACAACTTCATGAACGCCGTCAGGAAAAAATGAAGGCATGAAAGACCCGATAATAACATCCTACATGTACAATACCTAGAACAGGACCGTAAACATGCAGAACGTTCCCTCAGAGTAACTTCATCTGCTCTCCGTTGTCTGTCGTAACATGTCTTCCTGTCCCTGTCACAGAGGGCTCTCTGAGACGCAGGAAGTCCCGCCCCCAGGCCTCTCTGACAGCCAGTCACAGCAGTACGCTGGCTGAGGAGATTGTTGCTGTGCTGCGTACGCTGCACTCCCTGGGCCAATGGAACGCTCTCCTCAACGACTACATCAACTGTCAACTCAGCTGTATTGGAGATGTGATGTCCGGACGACACTCTGAGACGGTACTCACGTTTTTTACTGCACTACGGGCCGTTTCCCGGACACTAAAAAGCTTTTTCAATGGAGAATCTGCTGCTGAGAATGCTTTTTTATATTTATGTTGTGATGTTGTCTTCATGTAGGAGTAGTAGCGCTTAGTGTATGTTCAAGAGAGATTTCCTCCCCCCCTCCAGGATCAACTTCTGTCTCCCAATCTGACTGTTGTTAGAACTCTTCACGACCCTTATGGCAGGGTTTTAACGTCCATTGTCATTGTTGACTTTACTGTTCTTTACGTAAACATCTGCGTCGTAGAAATGATCACCGTAAAATAATGTTCTCTCTCTCCTGTCTCTCTGTCCCTAGACGCTCCTGGAGGAGTACTTCCCTGACTCGGAGGGCCCCAGGGTGGGTAGTCTGATGGCCGTGCTGGCTGTGATCGGGGGCATCGACGAGAGGCTGAGGCTGGGCGGACAGGTGATCCATGAGGAGTATGGAGAAGGAACGGTCACGCGAGTCACACCTAAAGGACGAATCACAGTGCAGTTTCATGAGATGAGGACATGTCGGGTCTGCCTGCTCAGCCAACTGAAACCAGTGGGTGTTTAGCTGTGTACAGACACACACACACACACACACACACACACACACACACACACACACACACACACACACACAGTCTTGTACAGCTAACCTTGTGGGGACACACAATTCGGTCCCATTCAAAATCCTATTTTCCCTAAACATAACCCTAGCCCCTAACCCTAGCCCCTAACCCTAGCTCTTAACCCTAGCTCCTAACCCTAACCCTTAACGTAATTCTAACCTTAAACGTAAACAGCCTAGAAATAGCATTTGAAATCGTAGAGACGAACAAAAAGTCCCCAGTTAGTCTATTCTATCAAGGGAATTCTGGCCCCCACAAGAATAGTTAAACACGTCCACACACACACACACACACACACACACAAACACACACACACACACACACACACACACACACACACACACACACACACACACACACACACACACACACACACACACACACACACACACACACACACACACACACACACACACCATTATCTCCAGGTCTTGTTCTAATAACCCTGCGTCTGTCCCCTAGCTACCAGTGGTATCGTTCAGTGTTCAGAACCTTCCCTTTTCTGACTCCATGTTGGTTGTCTGGGCTCAACTGGTTAACCTGGCCGGCAGCAAGCTGGAAAAACAACGGCTGAAGAAGTCTCTCAGCCGCGGGCTCACAGGTAGAAGAACACCCACAGAATCACTGTCTGAGTCACTAACTGTACTAGTTAACTCTCTGAATCACTGTCTGAGTCACTAACTGTACTAGTTAACTCTCTGAATCACTGTCTGAGTCGCTAACTGTACTAGTTAACTCTCTGAATCACTGTACTAGTTAACTCTCTGAATCACTGTCTGAGTCACTAACTGTACTAGTTAACTCTCTGAATCACTGTCTGAGTCACTAACTGTACTAGTTAACTCTCTGAATCACTGAGTCATGCAAACTGTACTAGTTAACTCTCTGAATCACTGAGTCATGCAAACTGTACTAGTTAACTCTCTGAATCACAGTCATGCAAACTGTACTAGTTAACTCTCTGAATCACTGTCTGAGTCGCTAACTGTACTAGTTAACTCTCTGAATCACTGTGAGTCACTAACTGTACTAGTTAACTCTCTGAATCACTGAGTCACTAACTGTACTCTCAGCTGGAAATCTGTGCCGTTACCATAGGTTACTGTACTGACGTTACCATAGGCTACTGTACTGACGTTACCATAGGTTACTGTACTGACGTTACCATAGGTTACTGTACTGACGTTACCCCAGGTTACTGTACTGACGTTACCCCAGGTTACTGTACTGACCTGACGTTACCATAGGTTACTGTACTGACCTGACGTTACCATAGGTTACTGTACTGACCTGACGTTACCATAGGTTACTGTACTGACGTTACCGTAGGTTACTGTACTGACGTTACCGTAGGTTACTGTGCTGACGTTACCGTAGGTTACTGTGCTGACGTTACCGTAGGTTACTGTGCTGACGTTACCGTAGGTTACTGTGCTGACGTTACCGTAGGTTACTGTGCTGACGTTACCGTAGGTTACTGTGCTGACGGTACCGTAGGTTACTGTGCTGACGGTACCGTAGGCTACTGTGCTGACGGTACCGTAGGCTACTGTGCTGACGGTACCGTAGGTTACTGTGCTGACGTTACCGTAGGTTACTGTGCTGACGTTACCGTAGGTTACTGTGCTGACGTTACCGTAGGTTACTGTGCTGACGTTACCGTAGGTTACTGTGCTGACGTTACCGTAGGTTACTGTGCTGACGGTACCGTAGGTTACTGTAGTGACGGTACCGTAGGTTACTGTAGTGACGGTACCGTAGGTTACTGTAGTGACGGTACCGTAGGTTACTGTAGTGACGGTACCGTAGGTTACTGTACTGACGTTACCGTAGGTTACTGTACTGACCTGAGGTTACCGTAGGTTACTGTACTGACCTGAGGTTACTGTACTGACGTTACCGTAGGTTACTGTACTGACGTTACCGTAGGTTACTGTACTGACGTTACCGTAGGTTACTGTACTGACCTGACGTTACCGTAGGTTACTGTGCTGACGGTACCGTAGGTTACAGTGCTGACGGTACCGTAGGTTACAGTGCTGACGTTACCGTAGGTTACTGTGCTGACGTTACCGTAGGTTACTGTGCTGACGTTACCGTAGGTTACTGTGCTGACGTTACCATAGGTTACTGTACTGACCTGACGTTACCATAGGTTACTGTACTGACCTGACGTTACCATAGGTTACTGTACTGACCTGACGTTACCATAGGTTACTGTACTGACCTGACGTTACCATAGGTTACTGTACTTACCTGACGTTACCATAGGTTACTGTACTGACCTGACGTTACCATAGGTTACTGTACTGACCTGACGTTACCATAGGTTACTGTACTTACCTGACGTTACCATAGGTTACTGTACTGACCTGACGTTACCATAGGTTACTGTACTTACCTGACGTTACCATAGGTTACTGTACTGACCTGACGTTACCATAGGTTACTGTGCTGACGTTACCGTAGGTTACTGTGCTGACGTTACTGATTGGTGAAATTACTTAATGAGATAAATGTAAAAAAAAAGTTCACAGTTAAATGGAACAGAAAGGAATGATATAAACCAGTATTTGTTTGGGTTCAAACCGGTTCAGAACAACAAGGGTTCAAACCGGTTCAGAACAACAAGGTTCAAACCGGTTCAGAACAACAAGGGTTCAAACCGGTTCAGAACAACAAGGGTTCAAACCGGTTCAGAACAACAAGGGTTCAAACCGGTTCAGAACAACAAGGGTTCAAACCGGTTCAGAACAACAAGGGTTCAAACCGGTTCAGAACAACAAGGGTTCAAACCGGTTCAGAACAACAACAAAATAATTTTGGTTCCATCCGCTGCTACAAACCCGCTGTGAAACCAGGCCAGACACCTACAGCTGCTCTCTTCAGTACAGCTGCTCTCTTCAGTACAGCTGCTCTCTTCAGTACAGCTGCTCTCTTCAGTTTAGTGTGTTTACTATAATGTTCTGACTGAGACAATGAACTTTACATGCTGTTGTCTTTCTGGCTGTGTTCTGCTCAGTGCTGTGATATGGTGGGTTCTTGTTGAATGGTTCTTTATGCCTCACTAACCTGATTCAACCTCCTGGCAGTCACGCCTACTGACTGTATTTCACACAGTAGAAGTCTGTCTGTTCACTCTGTGTGTGTGTGTGTGTGTGTGTGTGTGTGTGTGTGTGTGTGTGTGTGTGTGTGTGTGTGTGTGTGTGTGTGTGTGTGTGTGTGTGTGTGTGTGTGTGTGTGTGTGTGTGTGTGTGTGTGTGGACAGTCCAGGGTGTAACTTTTTGTGTTGTTGGAATCTAGCTGACCAGGTCGACGTTGCCCTCTTGCGGTGCCAGCAGCTGAGACTGTACATCCTGAAGGCAGCCAGGGCCCTCCTCTCACACCAGGACAAGCTACGACAGATACTCTCACAGGCTGCCGTACTGGACCTCCCACCCAACCCTGGTGGTAAGCACTGATTCTGGGTCAGAACTAGACCTCCTACCCAACCCTGGTGGTAAGCACTGATTCTGGGTCAGAACTAGGACTAGACCTCCTACCCAACCCTGGGTGGTAAGCACTGATTCTGGGTCAGATCTAGTACTAGCAGGGCATCCTTACAAAGGAGCCTATGCCTGTCTCTCCAGACGTGGGTGATCTGTCTTCCTGACTGTCCCCTGTCCCTCCCTTGTCCTCCTCTCTCTCTCTCCTTACAGAGGAGCCTGTGCCTGTCTCTCCAGACGTGGGTGACCTGTCTCCTGAGGGTCCCCTGCCCCCCCTTATCCTTCTCCAGCAGCTCCTTTCTGCAGCCACACAGCCCTCGCCGATCAAGGCCATCTTCAACAGGCAGGAACTGGAGGTAAGCACAGGCACACACACACCTGCGTTTCCGTTAGCCAGTAATTGCCAGTTTTTGGCAAAATACAACAAATTAAAATTAAATTGTTGCTGGCCAAATTGTCAGGGAGAAAAAAAATCCCATTGCAAAAAATAATTTGTATTTGTTGATGGAAATACCAGTCAACTTCAAAGGCAAATATACACAAATATACACAACAAAAATATAAACGCAACATGTAAAGTGTTGGTCCCATGTTTCATGAGCTGAAATAAAAGATCCCAGAAACGTTCCATACGCACAAAAAACTGATTTCTCTTAAATTTTGTGCCGCAGCACATTGATGCTCAAAAGTAGAACGGGCTAATGACTTGGTACCGGGGGGCTAATGACTTGGTACCGGGGGGCTAATGACTTGGTACCGGGGGGCTAATGACTTGGTACCGGGGGGCTAATGACTTGGTACCGGGGGGCTAATGACTTGGTACCAGGGGGCTAATGACTTGGTACCGGGGCCTAATGACTCGGTACCGGGGCCTAATGGCTCGGTACCGGGGCCTAATGGCTCGGTACCGGGGCCTAGTGACTCGGTACCAGGGGCTAGTGACTCGGTACCGGGGGCTAGTGACTCGATACCGGGGGCTAATGTCTCGGTACCGGGGGCTAATGTCTCGGTACCGGGGGCTAATGTCTCGGTACCGGGGGCTAATGTCTCGGTACCGGGGGCTAATGACTCGGTACCGGGGGCTAATGACTCGGTACCGGGGGCTAATGAATGTCATCTAAATATATATTTTTTTATTTCACCTTTTTTTTAACCAGGTAGACCAGTTGAGAACAAGTCCTTTATTTAACCAGGTAGACCAGTTGAGAACAAGTCCTTTATTTAACCAGGTAGACCAGTTGAGAACAAGTCCTTTATTTAACCAGGTAGGCCAGTTGAGAACAAGTTCTCATTTACAACTGCGACCTGACCAAGATAAAGCAAAGCAGTTCCACACAAACAACAACACAGAGTTACACATGGAGTAAAACAAACATACAGTCAATAATACAGTAGAGAAATAAGTCTATATACAATGTGAGCAAATGAGGTGAGATAAGGGAGGTAAAGGCAAAAAAGTCCATGGTGGCAAAGTAAATACAATATAGCAAGTAAAACACTGGAATGACACTATAGGGACTTGGGAAAACGCTGTCATGGCTCAAGTCGGCAAATATTTAGTAAGAAACAACTTTGTCATCATCATGTTGTCAAATGTATTAGACAGATTGCAACGTTGTCATTAGCCAGCAAAGTTCGTCAAAAATACCTATCAATGCTAACATTAGCTTGCTAAAATCTGGTGGTCTCCCCTCCACCTCAGCTAGCTAGCTAATGTTATACTGCCTCTAAAGTCAATCTGGTGGTCTCCCCTCCATCCTAGCAAGCTAGCTAATGTTATACTGTCTCTAAAGTCAATCTGGTGGTCTCCCCTCCATCCTAGCTAGCTAGCTAATGTTATACTGTCTCTAAAGTCAATCTGGTGGTCTCCCCTCCATCCTAGCTAGCTAGCTAATGTTATACTGTCTCTAAAGTCAATCTGGTGGTCTCCCCTCCACCTTAGCTAGCTAGCTAATGTTATACTGTCTCTAAAGTCAATCTGGTGGTCTCCCCTCCACCTCAGCTAGCTAGCTAATGTTATACTGTCTCTAAAGTCAATCTGGTGGTCTCCCCTCCATCCTAGCTAGCTAGCTAATGTTATACTGCCTCTAAAGTCAATCTGGTGGTCTCCCCTCCATCCTAGCTAGCTAGCTAATGTTATACTGCTTCTAAAGTCAATCTGGCGACATCAAAATGATGACAAAAGGTTTTCCGACTAATTATTTCCCTCCTTTAGAAATAGCATCGTCTTTTGAAGCCAAAGTAATAAACTTTAGACCAAATCTTCACCTGATGTTGTTTCTGTCTCCTCTAGACGGCAGCCCTGGCAGTGTGTCAGTACTGATGTTGTTTCTGTCTCCTCTAGACGGCAGCCCTGGCAGTGTGTCAGTACTGATGTTGTTTCTGTCTCCTCTAGACTGCAGCCCTGGCAGTGTGTCAGTACCTGGCGGTGGAGTCCACCCACCCTTCCTCACCTCTGTTTGAGAGCAGTAGCTCCAGCGAAGCCACTACCCCCGTCACCGTGCAGCACGTCAAACCCCCTAAACAGAAGAAGCAGAAGGCCTCTCCTGTCCCGCCGCTGCCCATCGTGCTCCAGCTGATGGAAATGGGTTTCCACAGGAACAATATAGAGTTTTCCCTCAAGTCTCTGTCTGGGACCGGCAGCGCTTCTGGTGTACCAGGTACCGTTTAATATATTTAGCTCCAACAGTATTGTGATGGTGTGTATACAGTGAGCTCCAACAGTATTGTGATGGTGTGTGTATACAGTGAGCTCCAACAGTATTGTGATGGTGTGTGTATACAGTGAGCTCCAACAGTATTGTGATGGTGTGTGTATACAGTGAGCTCCAACAGTATTGTGATGGTGTGTGTGTATACAGTGAGCTCCAACAGTATTGTGATGGTGTGTGTATACAGTGAGCTCCAACAGTATTGTGATGGTGTGTGTATACAGTGAGCTCCAACAGTATTATGGTGGTGTGTATACAGTGAGCTCCAACAGTATTGTGATGGTGTGTGTATACAGTGAGCTCACTGTATACACACCATCATGGTGTGTGTGTGTGTGTGTGTGTGTGTGTGTGTGTGTGTGTGTGTGTGTGTGTGTGTGTGGTCCTGTAGGTGTGGAGTCTTTAGTTGCCTGGTTACTGGACCATCCTGATGTGTTAATGTGTGTGTGTGTGTTAATATGGTGTGTGTGTGTGTGTTAATATGGTGTGTGTGTGTGTGTGTGTGGTCCTGTAGGTGTGGAGTCTCTCGTTGCCTGGTTACTGGACCATCCTGATGTCCAGGTGACAGATCTGTCTGATGCCGAAACCGCGTCTGATGACTACTCTGAGGAGGAGCTGGAGGAGGAGCAGGAGGAGCAGGAGGAGGAGCAGGCCCCATTCCCTGTGGTATATTCACCTGTCACCTGGCTACAAACCCAGCTAATACACCTCTACCTGGCTAGCTTACCCCGACAGCCTACCTGGGCACAAAGCAGTCCCTGCTGCCATTACTGCTGAACCAATGAGACTGGGAATCACCCATAGATCTTTTATCATGTGTAGCTGGTATTGTTGGAACTCAACCTGGAACTTTCACATGTTAGATGAATTCATTGGTGTATTTTACATCTCTCTCTGTGTCCTCAGCCTCCTGGTGCAGTGGTGACGGAGACTCAGACCTTTAAGAACCGATCAGATTTCCAGAGCAACGATGACTATGCTGTTTACATCAGAGAGAACATTCAGGTAAGACAGCTGTTTACATTTGAGTTTGAGTTTAGTTTATTTTTACAGGGACAGTGCACATTAATCAACGTTTCAGGAAAAGTGCCGGTTTTAGCCAGCCGGCTAATTTTCAACCGCAGTCCCTGGGCAGGTTATTAAAAACAATTACAATATAGACAATCATAGAACAGTGAGCACACGCAGAGTAACATAGGACAAGCAAGACATAGCATACAGACAGAGCAACATAGGACAAGCAAGACGTAGCATACAGACAGAGCAACATAGGACAAGCAAGATGTAGCATACAGACAGAGCAACATAGAACAAAAAGCAACAAGACAAAATCCATAAAAACAGTGTTTCCACACCTCACAAGCTACAGACAACAGACAACATGGAAAGCGGCAATACACAGCTAGGGATTATGTTCACAAATCTGATTGACCTTTAGCCATGTCTTCATGCATTTTGTGAAAGTGTGATATGTGGTGCAGTTATGTGTGTCTGATGGCAGTGTATTCCAGACATGGGACGCTCTCACAGAGAAAGCGGATTTACTAAAGGTGCTTTTCCTTAAGGGAACTATACAGTCACCTCTCATGGCAGACCTTGTGGATCTGCTGCCATATGTTTGGATTTTCTGTTTAACAAAAATACTGAGTGGAGGGGGAGCTAGGCCATTTAGGATCTTGAATACAAGACATGCGTCGGTGTATTGCACCAGATTTTCCCAACTCAGGAGCTCATGCTTTCTGAGGATGTAACAGTGATGATGGCTATTGGGCTTCCTATCGAGCACTTCGAGAGCCTGTTTAATCAGAGAGAACATTCAGAGAGAACATTCAGGTAAGACTGCTGTTTACATCAGAGAGAACATTCAGGTAAGACTGCTGTTTACATCAGAGAGAACATTCAGGTAAGACTGCTGTTTACATCAGAGAGAACATTCAAGTAAGACGGCCGCCCGGCCAAACTGAGCAATTGGGGGAGAAGGGCCTTGGTCAGGGAGGTGACCAAGAACCCAATGGTCACTCTGACAGAGCTCTAGAGTTCCTCTTTGGAGATGGGAGAACCTTCCAGAAGGACAACCATCTCTGCAGCACTCCACCAATCAGGCCTTTTTGGTAGAGTGGCTAGACAGAAGCCACTCATCAGTAAAAGGCACATGACAGCCCCCTTGGAGTTTGTCAAAATCCACCTAAAGACTCTGACCATGAGGAACAAGATTCTCTGGTCTGATGAAACCAAGATTGAACTCTTTGTCCTGAATGCCAAGCGTTACGTCTGGTGGAAACCTGGCACCATCCCTACGGTGAAGCATGGTGGTGGCAGCATCATGCTGTTGGGATGTTGTTCAGCGGCAGGGACTGGGAGACTAGTCAGGATCGAGGCAAAGATGAACAGAGCGAAGTACAGAGAGATCCTTGATGAAAACCTGCTCCAGAGCGCTCAGGACCTCAGACTGGGGCGAAGGTTAATCTTCCAACAGGACAACGACCCTAATCACACATCCAAGACAATGCAGGCGTGTCTTTGGAACAAGTCTCTGAACGTCCTTGAGTGGCCCATCCAGAGCCCGGACTTGAACCCGATCGAACATCTCTGGAGAGACCTGAAAATAGCTTTGCAGCGACGCTCCCCATCCAACCTGACAGAGCTTGAGAGGATCTGCAGAGAAGAATGGGATAAACTCCCCAAATACAGGTGTGCCAAGCTTGTAGTGTCGTACCCAAGAAGACTTGAGGCTGTAATCGCTGCCAAAGCTGCTTCAACAAGTACCTCTGAATACTTGTGCAAACGTGATATTTCAGTTTTTTAAAATAAATTAGCTAATATTTCTAAAAAAGGTTTTTGCTTTATAGATTGATGAAAAACAATTCAATCAGTTTTGTAATAAGTCTGTAACGGACCAAAATGTGGAAAAAGTCAAAGGGTCGGAATGCTTTCCGAATGCCCTGTACATGTGCTGGTGTTACAGTTGTCCTGTTAGCATCACCTGCCTGTCATGCACTAAAGTCCTAGGTCCAGTAGGTTCTCCACTGAAGGACTGGGTCCAGTAGGTTCTCCACTGAAGGACTGGGCCCAGTAGGTTCACCGCTGAAGGACTGTGTCCAGTAGGTTCACCACTGAAGGACTGGGCCCAGTAGGTTCACAGCTGAAGGACTGGGTCCAGTAGGTTCTCCACTGAAGGACTGGGCCCAGTAGGTTCATCGCTGAAGGACTGGGTCCAGTAGGTTCACCGCTGAAGGACTGGGTCCAGTAGGTTCGCCGCTGAAGGACTGGGTCCAGTAGGTTCACCGCTGAAGGACTGGGTCCAGTAGGTTCGCCGCTGAAGGACTGGGTCCAGTAGGTTCGCCGCTGAAGGACTGGGTCCAGTAGGTTCGCCGCTGAAGGACTGGGTCCAGTAGGTTCGCCGCTGAAGGACTGGGTCCAGTAGGTTCGCCGCTGAAGGACTGGGTCCAGTAGGTTCGCCGCTGAAGGACTGGGTCCAGTAGGTTCGCCGCTGAAGGACTGGGTCCAGTAGGTTCGCCGCTGAAGGACTGGGTCCAGTAGGTTCACCGCTGAAGGACTGGGTCCAGTAGGTTCACCGCTGAAGGACTGGGCCCAGTATGTAATAACAGCTGGGTCTGGTCTACTGAGTTCATTGACCTTCATTGAACCAGAAAAATACAGACAGCCAGTGAGTGAAGTGTCTCGCTTCCTGTTCTGTCTCTTGCGTATCAGGAAGTGTTTAACCTCTGACCCCTATGTACTGTAGGTTGCTTCCTGTTCTGTCTCTTGCGTATCAGGAAGTGTATTTAACCTCTGACCCCTTAACCTCTGATCTCTGTGTGTAGGTGGGCATGATGGTGAAGTGCTGTAGAACGTATGAGGAAGTGTATTTAACCTCTGACCCTTAACCTCTGATCTCTGTGTGTAGGTGGGCATGATGGTGAAGTGCTGTAGAACGTATGAGGAAGTGTACGAGGGAGACATTGGGAAGGTCATTAAACTGGACAGAGATGGACTCCATGACCTGAATGTCCAGTGTGACTGGCAACAGAAAGGAGGGACCTACTGGGTCCGCTATATTCACACTGAACTACTAGGTAAGATGGATGCTTTAAAGCTGTTTTATTAATGTGACTGGGACCTCCTGTAACCTGCCTTCTGATTCACCAGGAGGAAGGCATGTTGAGCCTCCTATAACCTGTTTTCTGATTCACCAGGAGCATGTTGATGTGACTGGGACCTCCTGTAATCTGTTTTCTGATTCACCAGGAGCATATTAATGTGACTGGGACCTCCTGTAATCTGTTTTCTGATTCACCAGGAGCATATTAATGTGACTGGACCTCCTGTAACCTGTTTTCTGATTCACCAGGAGCATATTAATGTGACTGGACCTCCTGTAACCTATTTTCTGATTCACCAGGAGGAGCATGTTGATATTAATGTGACTGGACCTCCTGTAACCTGTTTTCTGATTCACCAGGAGGAGCATATTGAGCCTCCTGTAACCTGTTTTCTGATTCACCAGGAGGAGCATGTTGATATGAATGTGACTGGACCTCCTGTAACCGGTTTTCTGATTCACCAGGAGCATATTAATGTGACTGGACCTCCTGTAACCGGTTTTCTGATTCACCAGGAGCACATTAATGTGACTGGACCTCCTGTAACCTGTTTTCTGATTCACCAGGAGCTTATTAATGTGACTGGGACCTCCTGTAACCTGTTTTTCTGTTGTCTTGCTCCAGGCTTCCCACCACAGACTTCTCCGTCCCACATTAAGATCGGGGACAAAGTGAGGGTGAAGTCTACCGTCACGACGCCAAAGTACAAATGGGGCTCCGTCACTCACAGGAGTGTGGGAGTGGTCAAGGGTAAGTCACTCGTTCGCTATTTTTTTCCCCCTGTTTTTTGTTGTTGTTGTTTTCTACCTGTATTTAAGGACCAAACAAAGTGGACCTCCTGTAACCTGTTATTTTAAAGGAGAATATTCCCCTCAGGTGATCTACCTGCTTAAATAAAGATTATACATCAACTATGGTCCTTGTCATGTGTTCAGCTTTCAGCGCCAATGGGAAGGATGTGATTGTGGACTTCACTCAGCAGTCTCACTGGACCGGGCTGTTGTCTGAGATGGAGCTGGTACCCAGTGTTCACCCTGGTGTCCGGTACGGATACAGTACATTTGGGTTTTATATAGATGTTTTATTTCACCTTTTATTTATTTTTTACCAGGCAAGTCCGTTAAGAAAACGATAGCCTCAGTACTGTTCACAATGATATTACCCAAGTATCTATCTATCTATCTATCTATCTATCTATCTATCTATCTATCTATCTATCTATCTATCTATCTATCTATATCTATCTATCTATCTATCTATCTATCTATCTATCTATCTATCTATCTATCTATCTATCTATCTATCTATCTATCTATCTATCTATCTATCTATCTATCTATCTATCTATCTATCTATCCTATCTATCTATCTATCTATCTATCTATCTATCTATCTATCTATCTATCTATCTATCTATCTATCTATCTATCTATCTATCTATCTATCTATCTATCTATCTATCTATCTATCTATCTATCTATCTATCTATCTAATCTATTTTATCTATCTATCTATCTATCTATCTATAGTGTCTATCTATAGTATATATCTATAGTATCTATCTATCTATCTATCTATCTAATCTATTTTATCTATCTATCTATTTTATCGATCGATCGATAGATAAAATAGATAGATAGATCGATAGATAAAATAGATAGATAGATAAAATAGATAGATAGATAAAATAGATAGATAGATAGATAG
The DNA here is from genome assembly GCF_901001165.1 of Salmo trutta. Classification (NCBI taxonomy): domain Eukaryota; kingdom Metazoa; phylum Chordata; class Actinopteri; order Salmoniformes; family Salmonidae; genus Salmo; species Salmo trutta. The sequence continues at coordinate 51,652,133 of NC_042978.1, read as the reverse complement.
ATAAAATAGATTAGATAGATTAGATAGATAGATAGATAAAATAGATTAGATAGATAGATAGATAAAATAGATAGATAGATAAAATAGATAGATAGATAAAATAGATAGATAGATAGATAAAATAGATAGATAGATAAAATAGATAGATAGATAAAATAGATAGATAGATAGATAAAATAGATTAGATAGATTAGATAGATAGATAGATAAAATAGATTAGATAGATAGATAGATAAAATAGATTAGATAGATGGGTAGATAGATTGCCTGGTAGATAGATCGATCTATTTTATCTATCTATGTTTTAACCTATTATCCATTCTGTAATGGCCCCTCTGTTCTACCTCTGTTCCTGCAGCTGTGATGGCTGTCATATGTTCCCCATCAACGGCCCCAGGTTTAAATGTCGACACTGTGATGACTTTGACTTCTGTGAGAGATGTTTCAAAACGCGACAACACAACGCAAAGCACTCTTTCGGACGCATCAACGAACCAGGCGAGTTCCACACTTCTGTTTTTTTCAATGAGATTTGATCTGAATCTGAATTCTTTTTCAAAATTTAAAACATTGTTTTTGTGTTTTATACTTTATAGTGCTGTTTCCTGGTCTTGGACTCCAATGTCCTTTTTCAGTAGAGAATCTCCATTCAGAATGTTTTTAGTTCAGGATTTAATCTGCCTCTTTATGTCTATGTAGTGATAATCTGTCTGTTCTCCTCCAGGCCAGTAGTGATAATCTGTCTGTTCTCCTCCAGGCCAGTAGTGATAATCTGTCTGTTCTCCTCCAGGCCAGTAGTGATAATCTGTCTGTTCTCCTCCAGGCCAGTAGTGATAATCTGTCTGTTCTCCTCCAGCCCAGTAGTGATAATCTCTGTCTGTTCTCCTCCAGACCAGTAGTGATAATCTCTGTCTGTTCTCCTCCAGGCCAGTAGTGATAATCTCTGTCTGTTCTCCTCCAGGCCAGTAGTGATAATCTCTGTCTGTTCTCCTCCAGGCCAGTAGTGATAATCTCTGTCTGTTCTCCTCCAGGCCAGTAGTGATAATCTGTCTGTTCTCCTCCAGGCCAGTAGTGATAATCTGTCTGTTCTCCTCCAGGCCAGTAGTGATAATCTGTCTGTTCTCCTCCAGGCCAGTAGTGATAATCTGTCTGTTCTCCTCCAGGCCAGTAGTGATAATCTGTCTGTTCTCCTCCAGGCCAGTAGTGATAATCTGTCTGTTCTCCTCCAGGCCAGTAGTGATAATCTGTCTGTTCTCCTCCAGGCCAGTAGTGATAATCTGTCTGTTCTCCTCCAGGCCAGTAGTGATAATCTGTCTGTTCTCCTCCAGGCCAGTAGTGATAATCTGTCTGTTCTCCTCCAGGCCAGTCTCCAGCGTTCTGCGGGCGCTCAGGGAAGCAGTTGAAGCGTCACCATAGCAACCAGAGGGGCATGCTGGTAGATGAGTGGTCCAGAGCCGTGAAAGGCCTCACCGTGTCGTCGTCTGTGAACCAGGCGTCCCGCCTCATCGACTGCAGTGAGCTCTGCTGGCAATCCTCCGGGTCACAGGGGAAGGTGAGAGCAAAACACCAGCCGTCTGGTATGGCTTCTGTTTCCCTGTAGAGGCAGGGTGGAGGCGGGGCGTGTTGGTGGAGGGAGGCGGGGCGTGTTGGTGGAGGGAGGCGGGGCGTGTTGGTGGAGGGAGGCGGGGCGTGTTGGTGGAGGGAGGCGGGGCGTGTTGGTGGAGGGAGGCGGGGCGTGTTGGTGGAGGGAGGCGGGGCGTGTTGGTGGAGGGAGGCGGGGCGTGTTGGTGGAGGGAGGCGGGGCGGGTTGGTGGAGGGAGGCGGGGCGTGTTGGTGGAGGGAGGCGGGGCGTGTTGGTGGAGGGAGGCGGGGCGTGTTGGTGGAGGGAGGCGGGGCGTGTTGGCGTTCATTTTTCTTATTGGTTGTTTTACTGACCATGTCTCTCTGTCCTGTCTCTCTCTCTCTCTCTCTCCTGTCTCTCTCTCCTGTCTCTCTCTCTCCTGTCTCTCTCTCTCTTTCTCTGTCCTCTCTCTGTCTCTCTGTCTCTCTCTGTCCTGTCTCTCTGTCCTGTCTGTCTGTCCTATCTCTCTGTCCTATCTCTCTCTCTCTGTCCTGTCTCTCTGTCTCTCTGTAGCACTGGATCCGTCTGGAGCTGTTACCTGATGTGTTGGTCCACAGGCTGAAGATGACGGTGGACCCTGCAGACAGCAGCTATATGCCCTCTCTGGTGGTGGTCTCAGGTACACACACACACACACACACACACACACCAGGGTTTCCGTTAGCCGGTAATCGCTGGCGTTTGGCATAGAAATGCCGATAAAGTTGGCGCTGGCAAGTTGTCTGGGCGAAGAAGAAAACTTCCCATCGTGACATAATGCTTTATAGCCTCTACGCTGGTGGACATAATGCTTTATAGCCTCTACGCTGATGGACATAATGCTTTATAGCCTCTACACTGGTGGACATAATGCTTTATAGCCTCTACGCTGGTGGACATAATGCTTTATAGCCTCTACGCTGATGGACATAATGCTTTATAGCCTCTACGCTGATGGACATAATGCTTTATAGCCTCTACGCTGATGGACATAATGCTTTATAGCCTCTACGCTGGTGGACATAATGCTTTATAGCCTCTACGCTGATGGACATAATGCTTTATAGCCTCTACACTGACGGACATAATGCTTTATGGCCTCTACGCTGATGGACATAATGCTTTATAGCCTCTACGCTGATGGACATAATGCTTTATAGCTGCTACACTGACGGACATAATGCTTTATAGCCTCTACGCTGGTGGACATAATGCTTTATAGCCTCTACACTGGTGGACATAATGCTTTATAGCCTCTACGCTGGTGGACATAATGCTTTATAGCTGCTACACTGACGGACATAATGCTTTATAGCCTCTACGCTGGTGGACATAATGCTTTATAGCCTCTACACTGGTGGACATAATGCTTTATAGCCTCTACGCTGGTGGACATAATGCTTTATAGCCTCTACGCTGGTGGACATAATGCTTTATAGCCTCTACGCTGGTGGACATAATGCTTTATAGCCTCTACACTGGTGGACATAATGCTTTATAGCCTCTACGCTGGTGGACATAATGCTTTATAGCCTCTACGCTGATGGACATAATGCTTTATAGCCTCTACGCTGGTGGACATAATGCTTTATAGCCTCTACGCTGATGGACATAATGCTTTATAGCCTCTACGCTGATGGACATAATGCTTTATAGCTGCTACACTGACGGACATAATGCTTTATAGCCTCTACGCTGATGGACATAATGCTTTATAGCCTCTACCCTGATGGACATAATGCTTTATAGCTGCTACACTGGTGGACATAATGCTTTATAGCCTCTACCCTGATGGACATAATGCTTTATAGCCTCTACACTGGTGGACATAATGCTTTATAGCCTCTACGCTGATGGACATAATGCTTTATAGCCTCTACGCTGATGGACATAATGCTTTATAGCCTCTACGCTGATGGACATAATGCTTTATAGCTGCTACACTGACGGACATAATGCTTTATAGCCTCTACGCTGATGGACATAATGCTTTATAGCTGCTACACTGACGGACATAATGCTTTATAGCTGCTACACTGACGGACATAATGCTTTATAGCCTCTACGCTGATGGACATAATGCTTTATAGCCTCTACCCTGATGGACATAATGCCTTATAGCCTCTACACTGGTGGACATAATGCTTTATAGCCTCTACGCTGATGGACATAATGCTTTATAGCCTCTACACTGGTGGACATAATGCCTTATAGCCTCTACACTGGTGGACATAATGCTTTATAGCTGCTACACTGATGGACATAATGCTTTATAGCCTCTACACTGGTGGACATAATGCCTTATAGCCTCTACACTGGTGGACATAATGCTTTATAGCTGCTACACTGGTGGACATAATGCTTTATAGCCTCTACACTGGTGGACATAATGCTTTATAGCCTCTACACTGGTGGACATAATGCTTTATAGCTGCTACACTGGTGGACATAATGCTTTATAGCCTCTACACTGGTGGACATAATGCTTTATAGCCTCTACACTGGTGGACATAATGCTTTATAGCCTCTACACTGATGGACATAATGCTTTATAGCTGCTACACTGACGGACATAATGCTTTATAGCTGCTACACTGACGGACATAATGCTTTATAGCCTCTACGCTGATGGACATAATGCTTTATAGCCTCTACCCTGATGGACATAATGCCTTATAGCCTCTACACTGGTGGACATAATGCTTTATAGCCTCTACGCTGATGGACATAATGCTTTATAGCCTCTACACTGGTGGACATAATGCCTTATAGCCTCTACACTGGTGGACATAATGCTTTATAGCTGCTACACTGATGGACATAATGCTTTATAGCCTCTACACTGGTGGACATAATGCCTTATAGCCTCTACACTGGTGGACATAATGCTTTATAGCTGCTACACTGGTGGACATAATGCTTTATAGCCTCTACACTGGTGGACATAATGCTTTATAGCCTCTACACTGGTGGACATAATGCTTTATAGCTGCTACACTGGTGGACATAATGCTTTATAGCCTCTACACTGGTGGACATAATGCTTTATAGCCTCTACACTGGTGGACATAATGCTTTATAGCCTCTACACTGGTGGACATAATGCTTTATAGTCTCTACACTGGTGGACATAATGCTTTATAGCTGCTACACTGGTGGACATAATGCTTTATAGCCTCTACACTGGTGGACATAATGCTTTATAGCCTCTACACTGGTGGACATAATGCTTTATAGCTGCTACACTGGTGGACATAATGCTTTATAGCCTCTACACTGGTGGACATAATGCTTTATAGCCTCTACACTGGTGGACATACCAGTATATTGGTTAATTTTATTTCACCTTTATTTAACCAGGTAGGCCAGTTGAGAACAAGTCCTTTATTTAACCAGGTAGGCCAGTTGAGAACGAGTCCTTTATTTAACCAGGTAGGCCAGTTGAGAACGAGTCCTTTATTTAACCAGGTAGGCCAGTTGAGAACGAGTCCTTTATTTAACCAGGTAGGCTAGTTGAGAACAAGTCCTTTATTTAACCAGGTAGGCCAGTTGAGAACAAGTCCTTTATTTAACCAGGTAGGCCAGTTGAGAACAAGTTCTCATTTACAACTGCGACCTGGTCAAGATAAAGCAAAGCAGTTCCACACAAACAACAACAGAGGAATAAACAAAATGGAATAAACAAACATACAGTAAATAATACAGTAGAACAAACCAAGAGCAGACTTGGTTTGTACCAGAGCAGTATTATGTTAGTATTTAAATGACTTGGTTTGTACCAGAGCAGTATTATGTTAGTATTTAAATGACTTGGTTTGTACCAGAGCAGTATTATGCTAGTATTTAAATGACTTGGTATGTACCAGAGCAGTATTATGCTAGTATTTAAATGACTTGGTTTGGACCAGAGCAGTATTATGCTAGTATTTAAATGACTTGGTATGTACCAGAGCAGTATTATGTTAGTATTTAAATGACTTGGTTTGTACCAGAGCAGTATTATGCTAGTATTTAAATGACTTGGTATGTACCAGAGCAGTATTATGTTAGTATTTAAATGACTTGGTTTGTACCAGAGCAGTATTATGCTAGTATTTAAATGACTTGGTATGTACCAGAGCAGTATTATGCTAGTATTTAAATGACTTGGTATGTACCAGAGCAGTATTATGCTAGTATTTAAATGACTTGGTATGTACCAGAGCAGTATTATGCTAGTATTTAAATGACTTGGTATGTACCAGAGCAGTATTATGCTAGTATTTAAATGACTTGGTATGTACCAGAGCAGTATTATGCTAGTATTTAAATGACTTGGTATGTACCAGAGCAGTATTATGCTAGTATTTAAATGACTTGGTTTGTACCAGAGCAGTATTATGCTAGTATTTAAATGACTTGGTTTGTACCAGAGCAGTATTATGTTAGTATTTAAATGACTTGGTTTGTACCAGAGCAGTATTATGCTAGTATTTAAATGACTTGGTATGTACCAGAGCAGTATTATGCTAGTATTTAAATGACTTGGTATGTACCAGAGCAGTATTATGCTAGTATTTAAATGACTTGCTATGTACCAGAGCAGTATTATGCTAGTATTTAAATGACTTGCTATGTACCAGAGCAGTATTATGCTAGTATTTAAATGACTTGGTATGTACCAGAGCAGTATTATGCTAGTATTTAAATGACTTGGTTTGTACCAGAGCAGTATTATGTTAGTATTTAAATGACTTGGTTTGTACCAGAGCAGTATTATGCTAGTATTTAAATGACTTGGTTTGTACCAGAGCAGTATTATGTTAGTATTTAAATGACTTGGTTTGTACCAGAGCAGTATTATGTTAGTATTTAAATGACTTGGTTTGTACCAGAGCAGTATTATGCTAGTATTTAAATGACTTGGTTTGTACCAGAGCAGTATTATGCTAGTATTTAAATGACTTGGTATGTACCAGAGCAGTATTATGCTAGTATTTAAATGACTTGGTTTGTACCAGAGCAGTATTATGCTAGTATTTAAATGACTTGGTTTGTACCAGAGCAGTATTATGCTAGTATTTAAATGACTTGGTTTGTACCAGAGCAGTATTATGCTAGTATTTAAATGACTTGGTTTGTACCAGAGCAGTATTATGCTAGTATTTAAATGACTTGGTATGTACCAGAGCAGTATTATGCTAGTATTTAAATGACTTGGTATGTACCAGAGCCATATTCTCATGCTAGTATTTTCCCTGTCTAGGTGGCAGTTCGCTGAACAACCTGGTAGAGCTGAAGACTATCAACATTAATCCTACAGACACCACTGTTCCTCTGCTCAATGACTGCACTGAGGTAACTGAAACATTACCTACATTATCTACATTATCTATATACATTAACCCTACAGACAACACTGTTCCTCTGCTCAATGACACTGAGGTACGTTCACTTAATTTATAGGGGCTATCTGGGATAGGGACATCCATTTTTGGACTTGTATATTAAATATACACTCAGTGGATAGTTCATTAGGTACACCCATCTAGTACCGACTCGGACCAGAACAGCCTGAAGTTTTCGGGGCGTGGAAACGTTGCTCAATTGGTATCAAGGGACCTAACGTGTGCCAGGAAAACATTCTCTACGCCGCCACCAACCTGTACCGTTGACACCAGGCAGGATGGGGCCATGGACTCGTGCTGCCTACGCCGCCACCAACCTGTACCATTGACACCAGGCAGGATGGGGCCATGGACTCACACCGCCACCAACCTGTACCGTTGACACCAGGCAGGATGGGGCCATGGACTCATGCTGCCTACGCCGACACCAACCTGTACCGTAGACACCAGGCAGGATGGGGCCATGGACTCGTGCTGCCTACACCGCCACCAGGCAGGATGGGGCCATGGACTCGTGCTGCCTACACCGCCACCAGGCAGGATGGGGCCATGGACTCGTGCTGCCTACACCGCCACCAGGCAGGATGGGGCCATGGACTCGTGCACTTCTTCTTGTTTTTAGCTGATAGGAGTGGAACCCGGTGCTGGCGTAGCCCATCTATGACAAGGACCGACCAGTTGTGCGTTCTGAGATGTCGTTCTTCACACCACTGTTGTACCGCGCTGTTATTTGTCTGTTTGTGACCTGCCTGTTAGCTTGCACGATTCTTGCCATTCTCCTTGGACCTCTCATGAACGAGCTGTTTTCACCCACAGGACTACCGCTGACTGGATGTTTTTTGTTTATCGCATCGTTCTCTGTAAACCCTAGACACTGTTGTGCGTGAAAACCCCAGGAGGCAGGTTGTTTCTGAGATACTGGAACCAGCACACCACTAAGATCCAGCCTGAAGCCATGTTGTTTCTCACCACTAAGATCCAGCCTGAAGCCATGTTGTGTTTCTCACCACTAAGATCCAGCCTGAAGCCATGTGTTTCTCACCACTAAGATCCAGTCTGAAGCCATGTGTTTCTCACCACTAAGATCCAGTCTGAAGCCATGTTGTTTCTCACCACTAAGATCCAGTCTGAAGCCATGTTGTTTCTCACCACTAAGATCCAGTCTGAAGCCATGTGTTTCTCACCACTAAGATCCAGTCTGAAGCCATGTTGTTTCTCACCACTAAGATCCAGTCTGAAGCCATGTTGTTTCTCACCACTAAGATCCAGTCTGAAGCCATGTGTTTCTCACCACTAAGATCCAGTCTGAAGCCATGTTGTTTCTCACCACTAAGATCCAGTCTGAAGCCATGTTGTTTCTCACCACTAAGATCCAGCCTGAAGCCATGTTGTTTCTCACCACTAAGATCCAGCCTGAAGCCATGTGTTTCTCACCACTAAGATCCAGTCTGAAGCCATGTGTTTCTCACCACTAAGATCCAGTCTGAAGCCATGTGTTTCTCACCACACGCCTGGCACCGATGATCAACCCGTTTGTCCATTCTAACGTTCAATAGAACAGTAACTGAATGTCTTGATGCCTGTCTGCCTGCTTTATATAGCAAGACACGGGACTCACTGTCTGTAGGAGCGATCCATTTTCGTGAACGGACTGATGTACCTAATATACGGGCCATTGATTCTTGAAGAATATAACTCATAAATTAGCTCTACTGCTGTACCCCGTCAGAACCTCACATTTAGGCTTGTTTTTAGTCCACTGTTTGTAAACTATGTAATTGTAAATCAAACACTCCAGCTTCAAAAGAGGGAATATGTTGTAATTCCTCAGTAGCACGTAACCAGTGTTAACTGTGTGCTGTATTCTCTTCCAGTACCACAGGTACATAGAGATAGCCATCAAGCAGTGCCGTAGCTCCGGTATCGACTGTAAGATCCACTGCCTGGGTATCGTGGGACGGATCAGAGCAGAGGCTGAAGACCTGGCCACCGTGCCGTTCCTGGCTTCAGACAACGAGGAAGAGGATGATGAGAAGACACCTACTGGGAGGTGAGGAATGATTCTGTGTTTAAAGTAGTGCCGCAATCCTAAATCAATCCCTAGACCATACACCCTAGACCATACACCCTAGACCATACACCCTAGACCATACACCCTAGACCATACACCCTAGACCATACACCCTAGACCATACACCCTAGACCATACACCCTAGACCATACACCCTAGACCATACACCCTAGACCATACACCCTAGACCATACACCCTAGACCATACACCCTAGACCATACACCCTAGACCATACACCCTAGACCATACACCCTAGACCATACACCCTAGACCATACACCCTAGACCATACACCCTAGACCATACACCCTAGACCATACACCCTAGACCATACACCCTAGACCATACACCCTAGACCATACACCCTAGACCATACACCCTGTGTTCTAGCGGCCTAGGATCCTCTGGGTCCTAGCGGCCTAGGATCTTCCGGGTTCTAGCGGCCTAGGATCCTCTGGGTTCTAGCGGCCTAGGATCGTCTGTTTAGAGGGGCCTCCTGCGGTGCCACTCCATAGAACTGCTTAAGGGGCCTCCTGCAGTGCCATTCTGAATGATGCAATAAAGGCAGAAAGTTCTATAGGTCTCTCCGATATCTTTGAAAACATCTAAAAAAAATTGATATCCAGAAATCGGTCCATTTCCGGCGTGTCCAACACCTGTAATAAAGTATCAGGAGCCAGCTTACATCGGTCACAAGTGTTATCTATTGCATATTCCTACAACTGTAGGAATATCTAAGTTATCAAAGAAGGTGTCGAGTAAGGTAGCATTACCAGCAGAATACGACGTGGGTAATTGTCAGTAAAAGTTATGAAAGCATGAAATGACCTCTAAATTATCAATACATTTTTATTAATTCTCTGATTCCTTCATAGCATTTTTGGCCTCTGAGTCAGTAGAGATCATTTTGTCCATGTTTAGACCTTTATATCCCTGCTGGGTTAAGTTTCTTATTACAGATGTCTGATTCCTCTCTTTCTGTTCTGCTAGTCTGGCCCGTAAGAAGTCGTCAGGTCTGGAGTCTGCTGCCACCATCCGGACCAAGGTGTTCGTCTGGGGACTCAATGACAAAGACCAGCTGGGAGGACTGAAGGGATCCAAGGTACTGCTTGGTCTGCTTTGATTAGCCTAAATTTTATTTGCCATATAATAGCAAGGCGCATGCCCTGCTAAACCTGACGATCTCTTTTTTTTCCCAACCATCTATTTCCTGTGTTTGGGGGGTGCAAAAATCTACTTGTAACTTATAGTAAATCTCACTGGATTGATTGCCTTCATTTTACTCTCGAGACTCTTTCATACTCTTGCTTGTGCTTGTCGTTTTGCCCTGTTAATGTTACGACCACGGAAATGTTTTTTTTAATAACCTGTCAAACACACCCCGGGTAATGGCTGAAATGGGCTCAGTGGAAAACATTGGCTATAAGGACGCTGAAGCTTCGCCTGGGATCGAACGCATTGTCTCGACACCACAAGAAAGAGAAGAGGGAAAATAACTTTTTATTTTGATGGAATTGAAAAAGTTGAAATGTTTACAAATGAGATGCGCTGAAATGAAAACGACTTCTGAAAAGGAACACTCAGATTATAGTGATATAATGTCTGATCTGGCGAACGATGTGACGTGTGATCTAGAGCCAAGCTATTGATTTAATAGTGTGATCTAGAGCCAAGCTATTGATTTAATAGTGTGATCTAGAGCCAAGCTATTGATTTAAGTGTGATCTAGAGCCAAGCTATTGATTTTAATAGTGTGATCTAGAGCCAAGCTATTGATTTAATAGTGTGATCTAGAGCCAAGCTATTGATTTAATAGTGTGATCTAGAGCCAAGCTATTGATTTTAATAATGTGATCTAGAGCCAAGCTATTGATTTAGTGTGATCTAGAGCCAAGCTATTGATTTAATAGTGTGATCTAGAGCCAAGCTATTGATTTAATAGTGTGATCTAGAGCCAAGCTATTGATTTTAATAGTGTGATTTAGAGCCAAGCTATTGATTTTAATATGAAGGTACCCTGCTATTGACACACTTGTTGACTTACGCAACAGTAATTAACGAGGCCATCTAGACCGCACAGGTGACTGCAGGTAGGCCTAGACAAAGAGCGTTTTTGGTAGTTGCAGTCTTGTCCATTTATGTTAATGTTTTCTATAATGAACAAAAATATAAATGCAACAATTTCAAAGATTTACAGTTCATTAGAAGGAAATCTGTCAATTTAAATAAATTAGTTAGGCCCTAATTTATGGATTTCACATGACTGGGCAGGGGCGTAGTCATGGGTGGGCCTGGGAGGGCACAGGCCCACCCACTGGGGAGCCAGGCTCAGCCAATCAGATTGATTTATTTTTTTTCCCACAAAAGGGCTTTATTAAAGACAGAAATACTCCCAACACTTCACATGTTGCGTTTTTATATTTTTGTTCAAGTTTATATGCAAATGAGACACATATAATTTTCTTTATTTTAACACAAAATATATAAACAAATACCTGATACCATTAGAAAATGTATTTATGAGTGCATTCTAAGAAAATAAAAAGTGAAACTTTGCAATAAATTGAATAACAGAATTCCCACCAAAATCCCAGAATTATTTGTCCATGTCAGTAAAAAATGATGTGCTTTTATTCAGTCAATGTCGGATGGATTTTTTTTAAATTCTAAAAGTTTGGAGTACCTCCGTCCATTGTTCCCGACTGTGTTGCATTTCTTACAATAGTTTTTACATATACTGTACAAAACCAATATATAAAATCCATGAGAAATGCTGCAGTTGAAGGTTTAAAACAGCCGTCTAATTCTTTAGTCTGATCCTCTGCATGTCGGTGCTCTTCCTACTCAGATCAAGGTCCCGTCCTTCTCTGAAACTCTCTCGGCCCTCAACGTGGTGCAGGTGGCCGGCGGCTCCAAGAGTCTGTTCGCAGGTCAGTAAAGACGCAGACAAGAACAGATGGAAGACGTCACAGGGCAACGACCTGCTGTTGGCGTTGTCTGTGTCTCTGTTGAGAATTGTGTGTGTGTGTGTGTGTGTGTGTGTGTGTGTGTGTGTGTGTGTGTGTGTGTGTGTGTGTGTGTGTGTGCGTGCGTGCGTAACTGACTTGTGTGTGTGTGTGTGTGTGTGCGTAACTGACTTACGTGTGTGTGTGTGTAACTGACTTACGTGTGTTGTTCCAGTGACGGCGGAGGGGAAGGTTTATTCGTGTGGGGAGGCCACTAACGGCCGTCTGGGCCTCGGTCTGTCCAGCGGTACCATCCCGATCCCTCGCCAGATCACTGCTCTCAGTAACTACGTAGTGAAGAAGGTTGCAGTGCATTCTGGGGGACGCCACGCCATGGCCCTCACCGTGGATGGAAAGGTGTTCTCCTGGGGAGAGGGAGACGACGGGAAACTGGGACACTTCAGCAGGATGTAAGTTTTATATAGGATTGCATCCCAAATTGTACCATATTCCCTAAATAGTGCACTACTTTTGACCAGGGCCCATTGGGACACCTAAGCTGAATGTAATTCCTCACATCACCACACCTACTGTGTACACTACGCTGGGAGACTTTCATTCTAGTGTGTACACTACGCTGGAAGACTTTCATTCTAGTGTGTACGCTACGCTGGAAGACTTTCATTCTACTGTGTACACTACGCTACACTTCCTCCCTGTAGGAACTGTGACAAGCAATGCATCACTTCCTCCCTGTAGGAACTGTGACAAGCAATGCATCACTTCCTCCCTGTAGGAACTGTGACAAGCAATGCATCACTTCCTCCCTGTAGGAACTGTGACAAGCCGCGCCTCATCGAGGCCCTGAAGACCAAGAGGATTCGAGACATCGCCTGCGGCTCATCCCACAGCGCTGCCATCACCTCCAGTGGAGAACTGTATAGCTGGGGCCTGGGGGAGTACGGACGCCTGGGACACGGAGACAACACCACGCAGCTACGACCCAAACTGGTAGGTACTGGAGACGACCCCACACAGCTACGACCCAAACTGGTACGAACTAGAGACGACAACTACGACCCAAACTGGTACGAACTAGAGACGACAGCTACGACCCAAACTGGTACGAACTAGAGGCGACACCACACAGCTACGACCCAAACTGGTACGAACTAGAAACGACACCACACAGCTACGACCCAAACTGGTACGAACTAGAGACGACAGCACACAGCTACGACCCAAACTGGTACATACTAGAGACGACACCACACAGCTACGACCCAAACTGGTACGAACTAGAGACGACACCACACAGCTACGACCCAAACTGGTACGAACTAGAGACGACAGCTACGACCCAAACTGGTACGAACTAGAGACGACACCACACAGCTACGACCCAAACTGGTACGAACTAGAGACGACACCACACAGCTACGACCCAAACTGGTACGAACTAGAGACGACAGCTACGACCCAAACTGGTACGAACTAGAGACGACACCACACAGCTACGACCCAAACTGGTACGAACTAGAGACGACAGCTACGACCCAAACTGGTACGAACTAGAGACGACAGCTACGACCCAAACTGGTACGAACTAGAGGCGACACCACACAGCTACGACCCAAACTGGTACGAACTAGAAACGACACCACACAGCTACGACCCAAACTGGTACATACTAGAGACGACACCACACAGCTACGACCCAAACTGGTACGAACTAGAGACGACACCACACAGCTACGACCCAAACTGGTACGAACTAGAGACGACAGCTACGACCCAAACTGGTACGAACTAGAGACGACACCACACAGCTACGACCCAAACTGGTACGAACTAGAGACGACACCACACAGCTACGACCCAAACTGGTACATACTAGAGACGACACCACACAGCTACGACCCAAACTGGTACGAACTAGAGACGACACCACGCAGCTACGACCCAAACTGGTACGAACTAGAGACGACAACTACGACCCAAACTGGTACGAACTAGAGACGACACCACGCAGCTACGACCCAAACTGGTACGAACTAGAGACGACACCACACAGCTACGACTGGTACATACTAGCACTACCTCTCTGTGGACATGCTACTAGAATAATGTACTATACATATAGTTTGAGACTTTCCTGGTACTAGAATAATGTACTAGAATAATGTACTATACATATAGTTTGATACTTTCCTGGTACTATAATAATGTACTATAATAATGTACTACAATAATGTACTACAATAATGTACTATACATATAGTTTGAGACTTTCCTGGTACTATAATAATGTTCTATAATAATGTAGTATAATAATGTACTATACATGTGGTTTTCTGAGACTCTCCTGATACTATAATAATGTAGTTTTAGATTGGCTATAGAACTGTTAAAGTTGTGTATCTGATTTGTCTGTGTTTTGATACAGGTGAAGGTGCTTCTGGGTCATCGTGTGGTCCAGGTGGCTTGTGGGAGTAGAGATGCTCAAACTCTAGCCCTGACAGATGAAGGTACCCGTGTGTTTGTGTCTGTGTTCGTCTTTTGTATAGATAGCCACGTGTTCCTTACACTGCAGTGCTCTGAACTGGATCTCTCTTCTTTCCCTCCCTCCCTCCCTCCCTCAGGCCTGGTGTTCTCCTGGGGCGACGGGGATTTTGGGAAGCTGGGTCGGGGCGGCAGTGAGGGCTGCAATATCCCTCAAAACATCGAGAGGCTGAATGGGCAGGGAGTCTGTCAGATAGAGTGTGGGGCTCAGTTCTCCCTGGCTCTCACCAAGTCTGGAGTGGTCTGGACATGGTAAGATCAAATTTTATTAGTCACAGAGACATATTTTGCAGATGTTATTGCTGGTGTAGGGAAATGGTCTTGTGGAAAGCCGAGTAGGATTACGAAACATCCTGAAAATGTCAAAAAAAAATCCCAGTTTTTTTTTTTTCATACATTCCGGTTGGAGAATTTCTGGAATCAGCAGGGATAAAGAAGCATGGGAATACTTTAATCTGGAACTGGGATTTCTTCAGGAAAGTTTCAGGGATTTTACTACCCTACAGCTGATGACATAGGCATGCTGCATACTTAATGAGTATATATTACATACTATTAGTTCATTTTAGTAACAAATTGTCAGCCATCATAGCGTGTAATGTAACTTATTTGAAAAGTGATTTGTTTTTTTATTACATTGCTCAACGTTCTTAACATTTGTCATAATTATAATTTGCTAGGCCTTGATTTTTAAATAGGAATTTGTTCTTAACTGACTTGCCTACTTAAATCATTTTATTTGTATTTTTTTTTAGGTATTTTTTTTTTAGGTATATACAAAAAGTAAATATTCATTGCTTTAACTAATTCTGAAAAATGTTAAGAACATGTTGACCAATGTAATAAAAAAACAAATTACTTTTCAAATAAGTTACATTACACGCTATGATTTTACATTTACATTTAAGTCATTTAGCAGACGCTCTTATCCAGAGCGACTTACAAATTGGTGCATTCACCTTAAGATATCCAGTGGAAAAACCACTTTACAATAGTGCATCTAAATCTTTTGGGGGGGGGGGGTTGAAGGATTACTTTATCCTATCCCTGGTATTCCTTAAAGAGGTGGGGTTTCAGGTGTCTCCGGAAGGTGGTGATTGAGTCCGCTGTCCTGGCGTCGTGAGGGAGCTTGTTCCACCATTGGGGTGCCAGAGCAGTGAACAGTTTTGACTGGGCTGAGCGGGAACTGTGCTTCCTCAGAGGTAGGGAGGCGAGCAGGCCAGAGGTGGATGAACGCAGTGCCCTTGTTTGGGTGTAGGGCCTGATCAGAGCCTGAAGGTACGGAGGTGCCGTTCCCCTCACAGCTCCGTAGGCAAGCACCATGGACTTGTAGCGGATGCAAGCTTCAACTGGAAGCCAGTGGAGAGAGCGGAGGAGCGGGGTGACGTGAGAGAACTTGGGAAGGTTGAACACCAGACGGGCTGCGGCGTTCTGGATGAGTTGTAGGGGTTTAATGGCACAGGCAGGGAGCCCAGCCAACAGCGAGTTGCAGTAATCCAGACGGGAGATGACAAGTGCCTGGACTAGGACCTGCGCCGCTTCCTGTGTGAGGCAGGGTCGTACTCTGCGAATGTTGTAGAGCATGAACCTACAGGATCGGGTCACCGCTTTGATGTTAGTGGAGAACGACAGGGTGTTGTCCAGGGTCACGCCAAGGTTCTTAGCACTCTGGGAGGAGGACACAAGGGAGTTATCAACCGTGATGGTGAGATCATGGAACGGGCAGTCCTTCCCCGGGAGGAGGAGCAGCTCCGTCTTGCCGAGGTTCAGCTTGAGGTGGTGAGCCGTCATCCACACTGATATGTCTGCCAGACATGCAGAGATGCGATTCGCCACCTGGTTATCAGAAGGGGGAAAGGAGAAGATTAATTTTGTGTCGTCTGCGTAGCAATGATAGGAGAGACCATGTGAGGATATGACCGAGCCAAGTGACTTGGTGTATAGTGAGAATAGGAGAGGGCCTAGAACAGAGCCCTGGGGGACACCAGTGGTGAGAGCACATGGTGCGGAGACAGATTCTCGCCACGCCACCTGGTAGGAGCGACCTGTCAGGTAGGACGCAATCCAAGTGTGGGCCGCGCCGGAGATGCCCAGCTCGGAGAGGGTGGAGAGGAGGATCTGATGGTTCACGGTATCAAAGGCAGCAGATAGGTCTAGAAGGATGAGAGCAGAGGAGAGAGAGTTAGCTTTAGCAGTGCGGAGAGCCTCCGTGACACAGAGAAGAGCAGTCTCAGTTGAATGCCCAGTCTTGAAACCTGACTGATTAGGATCAAGAAGGTCATTCTGAGAGAGATAGCAGGAGAGCTGGCCAAGGACGGCACGTTCAAGAGTTTTGGAGAGAAAAGAAAGAAGGGATACTGGTCTGTAGTTGTTGATATCTGAGGGATCGAGAGTAGGTTTTTTCAGAAGGGGTGCAACTCTCGCTCTCTTGAAGACGGAAGGGACGTAGCCAGCGGTCAAGGATGAGTTGATGAGCGAGGTGAGGTAGGGGAGAAGGTCTCCGGAAATGGTCTGGAGAAGAGAGGAGGGGATAGGGTCAAGTGGGCAGGTTGTTGGGCGGCCGGCCGTCACGAGACGCGAGATTTCATCTGGAGAGAGAGGGGAGAAAGGGGTCAAAGCACAGGGTAGGGCAGTGTGAGCAGGACCAGCGGTGTCGTTTGGCTTAGCAAACGAGGATCGGATGTCATCAGCCTTCTTTTCAAAATGGTTGACGAAGTCATCCGCAGAGATGGAGGAGGGGGGGAGGAGGATTCAGGAGGGAGGAGAAGGTAGCAAAGAGCTTCCTAGGGTTAGAGGCAGATGCTTGGAATTTAGAGTGGTAGAAAGTGGCTTTAGCAGCAGAGACAGAAGAGGAAAATGTAGAGAGGAGGGCGTGAAAGGATGCCAGGTCCGCAGGGAGGCGAGTTTTCCTCCATTTCCGCTCGGCTGCCCGGAGCCCTGTTCTGTGAGCTCGCAGTGAGTCGTCGAGCCACGGCGCAGGAGTGGAGGACCGAGCCGGCCTGGAGGATAGGGGACAGAGAAAATCGAAGGATGCAGAAAGGGAGGAGAGGAGGGTTGAGGAGGAAGAATCAGGAGATAGGTTCGAGAAGGTTTGAGCAGATGGAAGAGATGATAGGATGGAAGAGGAGAGAGTAGCGGGAGAGAGAGAGCGAAGGTTGGGACGGCGCAATACCATCCGAGTAGGGGCAGAGTGAGAAGTGTTGGATGAGAGTGAGAGGGAAAAGGATACAAGGTAGTGGTCGGAGACTTGGAGGGGAGTTGCAATGAGATTAGTGGAAGAACAGCATCTAGTAAAGATGAGGTCAAGCGTATTGCCTGCCTTGTGAGTAGGGGGGGAAGGTGAGAGGGTGAGGTCAAAGGAGGAGAGGAGTGGAAAGAAGGAGGCAGAGAGGAATGAGTCAAAGGTAGACGTGGGGAGGTTAAAGTCACCCAGAACTGTGAGAGGTGAGCCATCCTCAGGGAAGGAACTTATCAAGGCATCAAGCTCATTGATGAACTCTCCAAGGGAACCTGGAGGGCGATAAATGATAAGGATGTTAAGCTTGAAAGGGCTGGTAACTGTGACAGCATGGAATTCAAATGAGGAGATAGACAGATGGGTCAGGGGAGAAAGAGAGAATGTCCACTTGGGAGAGATGAGGATTCCAGTGCCACCACCCCGCTGGCTCGATGCTCTAGGGGTATGCGAGAACACGTGGGCAGACGAGGAGAGAGCAGTAGGAGTAGCAGTGTTTTCTGTGTTAATCCATGTTTCCGTCAGCGCCAGGAAGTCTAGGGACTGGAGGGTAGCATAGGCTGAGATGAACTCAGCCTTGTTGGCCGCAGACCGGCAGTTCCAGAGGCTGCCGGAGACCTGGAACTCCACGTGGGTCGTGCGCGCTGGGACCACCAGGTTAGAGTGGCAGCGGCCACGCGGTGTGAAGCGTTTGTATGGCCTGTGCAGAGGGGAGAGAACAGGGATAGACAGACACATAGTTGACAAGCTACAGAAGAGGCTACGCTAATGCAAAGGAGATGGTAAGTGGACTACACGTCTCTAATGTTCAGAAAGTTAAGCTTACGTTGCGAAAATCTTATTGACTAAAATGACGAAAATGCTAGCTAACTAACACAACACTACACTAATCAAGTCGTTCCGTTGTAATGTAATAGTTTCTACAGTGCTGCTAGTCGGTAGAGGTTGGCTATTATACAAAAGCAACTTTGTAGCTAGCTAACATAACACTAATCAAGACGTTCCTTTGTAACGTATTTAGTTTCTACAATGCTGCTCGTCGGTAATAGTTGGCTGGGTGGAGTGGTCTTTGACCGTGCTGGCCTTCCCCGGGAGGAAGAGCAGCTCCTTCTTATCGAGGTTGAGCTTGAGGTGGTGGGCCGACATCCAAGTTGAGATATCTGCCAGGCACGCAGAGATGCGTGTGGCTTGGTCTATAGAGAGAAGAGGAGAGGTCCATTCTGTTGCTAAACAACCAACCGGTCTATGGTCAAACATTTTGGCTAACTTATTGGGGGCGTGGTCAAACAGCAGTTGTTTCTGAAAGTTCACAGAAAATGTTGTTGATGCGGTTACTACACTGAACAAGAAAAAAAACGCAACAATTTCAAAGATTTTACTGAGTTACAGTTTATGACAAATTCAGTCAATTGAAATAAATTCATTAGGCTCTAATCTATGGATTTCACATGACTGGGAATACAGATATGGATCTGTTGATCACAGATGCCTTCAAAAATAATGGGCCTCTGTGCATTCAAATTGCCATCAATAAAATGCAATTGTGTTCGTTGTCCGTAGCTTATGCCTGCCCATACCATAACCCCACCGCCACCATGGGGCCCATACCTTAACCCCACCTCCACCATGGGGCCCATACCATAACCCCACCTCCACCATGGGGCACTCTGTTCACAACTTTGACATCGGCAAACCGCTTGCCCACACAACGCCATACACATGTTGTGAGGCCGGTTGGATGTACTGCTACATTCTCTAAAATGTCGTTGGAGGCGGCTTATGGTAGAGAAATTAACATTGATTTCTCTGGCAACAGCTCTGGTGGACATTCCTGCATGGCAATTACACGCTCCCTCAAAACTTGAGACATCTGTGGCATTGTGTTGTCACAAAAAAGACCACTTTAATATGTGCAGTTATTGTCCCCAGCACAAGGTGCACCTGTGTAATGCTGTTTAATCAGCTTCTTTATATTCCACACCTGTCAGGTGGATGGATTATCTTGGCAAAGGAGAAATGCTGAGCTAACAGGGATGGAAACAAATTGGTGCCCAACATTTGAGAGAAATACGTTTTTTGTGGCGGGGTTTTTTTTTCAGCTCATAAAACATGGGACCAACACTTTACATGTTGTGTTTATATTTTTTGTTCAGTGTAAAATAACGTTTGATCGGTACTAGATAATTCTGTTCTGATTACAGATTTGAATAACATAGAAGTATAGGAAGATATCATAATTTATACCTTTTTGTCTTAGTTGTCAAAGTAGCTGATTTGTTGCAAAAGTTACTTTGTTTACAGTGAATAGAATGTTGGGAGAGATGATGTCACCTTTTTAGAATGCTGAGGAAATCCCATGAAAGTGGATGGAGGACAAAAAAGTTGAATAGTTTAAAAAGTAGATAATATATTCAAAAAGTTGTATGCACAACACTTAAAGTTTTTAAAGGGGCGTTTTTAGCTTAAATGGTGTAAGAGGAGTAACGTTGTAAAGAATAATAATAATAACTATAGGTCCAAAATAATTAATCCATTATCTACAGTGTGGCTGCTGTGGCAAGCCCCACTAATAAGTAGTACAGCTTTCGCACATTAACACCGCAGTCCCCTTGAACAAGGGTAGGTGGTTACATTTAAAAAAAAAAAATTATAATCTTATATTTTGTTTATGTCCCTCAAAAACTCAAATCTGGACCTCCAAAGCCAGTGGACACCAGGTGGATGTAATTAATGATCAGGTAGAAGAGAAAAGCGGCTGGTTCTGGACCTGGTAGGGTAGAGAGTCGAGTACCTCTGGTTTATGTGATGTTCTACCCAGGGATAACGGTGAATAAACTGATTCTCAACCAGGGGTAAAGGTGAGTAACTGTCTGTTTCTCATCCAGGGGTAAAGGTGAGTAAATGTTTGTTTCTCAACCAGGGGTAAAGGTGACTACTTCCGTCTGGGCCACGGGACAGACGTTCATGTACGTAAGCCTCAGATGGTGGAGGGGCTGAGAGGGAAGAAAATCATCCACGTGGCCGTGGGGGCGCTGCACTGCCTGGCTGTCACTGAGACTGGACAGGTGGGTACTGGCCTCCACGCCTCTTCCACATCGGACACCAGGCTAGGCCTCTTCCACATCGGACACCAGGCTAGGCCTCTTCCACATCGGACACCAGGCTAGGCCTCTTCCACATCAGACACCGGGCTAGGCCTCTTCCACATCAGACACCGGGCTAGGCCTCCTCCACATCAGACACCGGGCTAGGCCTCCTCCACATCAGACACCAGGCTAGGCCTCCTCCACATCAGACACCAGGCTAGGCCTCCTCCACATCAGACACCAGGCTAGGCCTCCTCCACATCAGACACCAGGCTAGGCCTCCTCCACATCAGACACCAGGCTAGGCCTCTTCCACATCAGACACCGGGCTAGGCCTCTTCCACATCAGACACCGGGCTAGGCCTCTTCCACATCAGACACCGGGCTAGGCCTCTTCCACATCAGACACCGGGCTAGGCCTCTTCCACATCAGACACCGGGCTAGGCCTCTTCCACATCAGACACATCAGACACCAGGCTAGGCCTCCTCCACATCAGACACCAGGCAAACGTTTTGGAAACCCGTTTTTGCTTTGTCGTTATGGGGTATTGGGTGTAGATTTATGAGGGGGAAAAAAACAATTTAAACAATTTTAAAATAAGGCTGTAACGTGTAAAATATGTTGAAAAAGTCAAGGGGTCTGAATACTTTCCGAATGCGCTGTACAACCCATATTTATGTTTATTTATTTTCCCTTTTGTACTTTAACTATTTGCACATTGTTACAACACTGTATATAGATATAATGACATTTGAAATATTATTTTGGAAAACATTTTGAGTAATGTTTACTGTTCAGTTTTATTGTTTATTTTACTTTTGTTTATTATACATTTCACTTGCTTTGGCAATGTTAGCATATGTTTCCCATGGGGGGGAGGGGGGGGAAGAGAAGAGAGAGAGATGTTTGAAGGAGAGAAAGAGCTGACCTTAATGTCTGTGAGTTAGGGTTCTTAGAAGGAGAGGCTGAATTTCAAACCGAACACTTCGAGCACTCGGTATGCACATTCCTGAGTCAATCGAGTCTGTTCCCGAGTTCACTGGCATGGGAAACTCTGATGGACCAGAATAGTTGATACAATGTTTCAAGTTTACTACCGCAAGCTTCGGGCCGGACCCGGTTGATAGTTGATACAATGTTTCAAGTTTGTTGCAGACAGGTGGAGTAGAGAGATGAATGCGATTTAGAATTATCATTTAAATTAAGCTGTTCCACGAAAATGTGCATATGAAAATCATAACGTCGGTAGAAATGGTAAATCAATTGTCATTCCACGTGAAACAGGTTGCCGACTCCTTGTGTAGCTTATTACCAGAAACTTCAGGAGTGTAACGTCTGAATCTGCGGGAGGAGGATTAACCCAGAAGTTTCTTCTGGTTATCTTGATCTCTGGCTCCCTCTTGAGTCATTAGTTGTCTTAATTATTTCATCAAACTGTCCATTTAAAGCATCAGACAAGCTCAGTGTAAATAGTTTTATTAAACGCATAATGTGTGTCTATATTTGTTTATTACCCGTTTAGAAATTGAAGAAGAACAGACGACTGTCGGTCGGGGACAGCCCTAAGACACATGTACATATGTTCGTGCAGTAGAGTAGGGATGTTGTTTTGTTCCTTTATCAGAGTACGCGTCGGCGTCTGCCTACATGCTACAAGACACGTCGCGGGAGACGATGCTCGGAAATGGATTTAGAATTTTGGAATTTTGATAAGTGGCAGTTAAGAACGTCTTATTGTCTCAATGTTCGTTTTGACCAAAACACTCGCAGACCTGACTGATCACATTTGAACACATCAGCAAGCGGCCACTCGATAAAGGGCTAAGTGTTCGGTTTCAAGATTCAGCTATAGAGATGTGAGCGAGGGAGACAGACGTGCGTTAGCGACTGTGTCTCTGTACTGTTCCACCAGGTGTTTGCGTGGGGGGACAACGACCACGGCCAGCAGGGTAACGGGACCACCACGGTGAACAGGAAGCCCACTCTGGTTCAGGGTCTAGAGGGACAGAAGATCACCCGTGTTGCCTGTGGCTCCTCCCACAGCGTCGCCTGGACAACCGTAGATGTCACCACCCCCTCTGTCCACGAGCCTGTCCTCTTCCAGACCGCCAGGGACTCTCTAGGGGCCTCATACCTAGGTAACCTAACCTCTATACAGCTAGTAACCCTCCTCATACCTAGGTAACCTAACCTCTATACAGCTAGTAACACTAACCCTCCTCATACCTCGAGCCTGTCCTCTTCCAGACCGCCAGGGACTCTCTAGGGGCCTCATACCTAGGTAACCTAACCTCTATACAGCTAGTAACACTAACCTCTATACAACTAGTAACCCTCCTCATACTTAGGTAACCTAACCTCTATACAGCTAGTAACACTAACCTCTATACAACTAGTAACCCTCCTCATACTTAGGTAACCTAACCTCTATACAGCTAGTAACCCTCCTCATACCTAGGTAACCTAACCTCTATACAGCTAGTAACCCTCCTCATACCTAGGTAACCTAACCTCTATACAGCTAGTAACCCTCCTCATACCTAGGTAACCTAACCTCTATACAGCTAGTAACCCTCCTCATACCTAGGTAACCTAACCTCTATACAGCTAGTAACACTAACCCTCCTCATACCTAGGTAACCTAACCTCTATACAGCTAGTAACCCTCCTCATACCTAGGTAACCTAACCTCTATACAGCTAGTAACACTATCCCTCCTCATACCTAGGTAACCTAACCTCTATACAGCTTGTAACACTAACCCTCCTCATACCTAGGTAACCTAACCTCTATACAGCTAGTAACCCTCCTCATACCTAGGTAACCTAACCTCTATACAGCTAGTAACCCTCCTCATACCTAGGTAACCTAACCTCTATACAGCTAGTAACCCTCCTCATACCTAGGTAACCTAACCTCTATACAGCTAGTAACCCTCCTCATACCTAGGTAACCTAACTTCTATACAGCTAGTAACCCGAACACTAACCCTCCTCATACCTAGGTAACCTAACCTCTATACAGCTAGTAACCATCCTCATACCTAGGTAACCTAACCTCTATACAGCTAGTAACACTAACCCTCCTCATACCTAGGTAACTTTGGATTAGGGTTAGGATAGGACTCAGGTCTGGCTTGGATTAGGGTTAGACAAAGACTCAGGATGAGGCTGAGGTTCGGTGAAATACCACTTTTTGCGTCAAATGATGAATATTAAATATTAACATATTGTTTTGTATGTGTGTCCTGTGTATTCCAGGCGTCCAGTCGGACAGCGACTCCTCGGTGGTGAACAATAAGCTGAGTGGCCACAGTAATGGTGTGAGACCCAACCGCCCTTCTCTGGCTAAAATACTACTGTCTCTGGATGGGAACCAGGCCAAGCAACAAGCCCTGTCCCATGTCCTCTCAGCCCTACAGATCATGTATGCTAGGTAAGACTCCTGATTGGTGCCCTGATTTAATGTGTGTTGTATTGGTGTTGTCAGGGATGCTGTGATTGGTGCCCTGATTTAATGTGTGTTGTATTGGTGTTGCCAGGGATGCTGTGATTGGTGCCCTGATTTAATGTGTGTTGTCAGGGATGCTGTGATTGGTGCTCTGATTTATTGTGTGTTGTATTGGTGTTGCCTGGGATGCTGTGATTGGTGCTCTGATTTAATGTGTGTTGTATTGGTGTTGTCAGGGATGCTGTGATTGGTGCTCTGATTTAATGTGTGTTGTATTGGTGTTGCCAGGGATGCTGTGATTGGTGCTCTGATTTAATGTGTGGGATGCTGTGATTGGGGCCCTGATTTAATGTGTGTTGTATTGGTGTTGCCAGGGATGCTGTGATTGGTGCTCTGATTTAATGTGTGTTGTATTGATGTTTGGAATGCTGTGATTGGTGCCCTGATTTAATGTGTGTTGTATTGATGTTTGGAATGCTGTGATTGGTGCTCTGATTTAATGTGTGTTGTATTGGTGTTGCCAGGGATGCTGTTATTGGTGCCCTGATTTAATGTGTGTTGTATTGGTGTTGCCAGGGATGCTGTGATTGGTGCTCTGATTTAATGTGTGTTGTATTGGTGTTGCCAGGGATGCTGTGATTGGTGCCCTGATTTAATGTGTGTTGTATTGGTGTTGTCAGGGATGCTGTGATTGGTGCCCTGATTTAATGTGTGTTGTATTGGTGTTGCCAGGGATGCTGTGATTGGTGCCCTGATTTAATGTGTGTTGTATTGGTGTTGTCAAGGATGCTGTGATTGGTGCCCTGATTTAATGTGTGTTGTCAGGGATGCTGTGATTGGTGCTTTGATTTAATGTGTGTTGTATTGGTGTTGCTAGGGATGCTGTGATTGGTGCCCTGATTTAATGTGTGTGGTATTGGTGTTGCCAGGGATGCTGTGTTTGGTGGATTTAATGTGTGGGATGCTGTGATTGGTGCTCTGATTTAATGTGTGTTGTATTGGTGTTGTCAGGGATGCTGTGATTGGTGCCCTGATTTAATGTGTGTTGTATTGGTGTTGTCAGGGATGCTGTGATTGGTGCCCTGATTTAATGTGTGTTGTATTGGTGTTGCCAGGGATGCTGTGATTGGTGCTCTGATTTAATGTGTGTTGTATTGGTGTTGTCAGGGATGCTGTGATTGGTGCCCTGATTTAATGTGTGTTGTATTGGTGTTGCCAGGGATGCTGTGATTGGTGCCCTGATTTAATGTGTGTTGTATTGGTGTTGCCAGGGATGCTGTGATTGGTGCCCTGATTTAATGTGTGTTGTATTGATGTTTGGAATGCTGTGATTGGTGCTCTGATTTAATGTGTGTTGTATTGGTGTTGCCAGGGATGCTGTGATTGGTGCTCTGATTTAATGTGTGTTGTATTGGTGTTGCCAGGGATGCTGTGTTTGGTGCCCTGATTTAATGTGTGTTGTATTGGTGTTGCCAGGGATGCTGTGATTGGTGCCCTGATTTAATGTGTGTTGTATTGGTGTTGCCAGGGATGCTGTGATTGGTGCCCTGATTTAATGTGTGTTGTATTGGTGTTGCCAGGGATGCTGTGATTGGTGCCCTGATTTAATGTGTGTTGTATTGGTGTTGTCAGGGATGCTGTGGTTGGGGCCCTGATTTAATGTGTGTTGTATTGGTGTTGCCAGGGATGCTGTGATTGGTGCCCTGATTTAATGTGTGTTGTATTGGTGTTGCCAGGGATGCTGTGATTGGTGCTCTGATTTAATGTGTGGGATGCTGTAATTGGGGCCCTGATTTAATGTGTGTTGTATTGGTGTTGCCAGGGATGCTGTGATTGGTGCCCTGATTTAATGTGTGTTGTATTGGTGTTGCCAGGGATGCTGTGATTGGTGCCCTAATTTAATGTGTGTTGTATTGGTGTTGCCAGGGATGCTGTGGTTGGGGCCCTGATGCCAGCGTGTATGATGGTCCCCGTGGAGTGCCCCCCACCAGACTCCTCCTCAGCATCCAGCCCCTCTGAGTCAGAGGGGCCCCCTGTTCCCTCAGAGGTGGAGGAGAGGGTCAGCCCTAACCCCTGGCAGACAGACAAGAATGGAGAGGTGAGGAACCCTAACCCCTAGTCCCTAACCCCTAGTCCCTAACCCCTGGCAGACAGACAAGAATGGAGAGGTGAGGAACACTACCCCCCTAACCCCTAGTCCCTAACCCCTAGTCCCTAACCCCTAACCCCTGGCAGACAGACAAGAATGGAGAGGTGAGGAACCCTACCCCCCTAACCCCTAGTCCCTAACCCCTAGTCCCTAACCCCTAACCCCTGGCAGACAGACAAGAATGGAGAGGTGAGGAACCCTACCCCCTAACCCCTACTCCCTAACCCCTAGTCCCTAACTCCTAGTCCCTAACCCCTGGCAGACAGACAAGAATGGAGAGGTGAGGAACACTAACCCCTAGTCCCTAACCCCTAGTCCCTAACCCCTAACCCCTGGCAGACAGACAAGAATGGAGAGGTGAGGAACACTACCCCCCTAACCCCTAGTCCCTAACCCCTAGTCCCTAACCCCTAACCCCTGGCAGACAGACAAGAATGGAGAGGTGAGGAACCCTACCCCCTAACCCCTACTCCCTAACCCCTAGTCCCTAACTCCTAGTCCCTAACCCCTGGCAGACAGACAAGAATGGAGAGGTGAGGAACACTAACCCCTAGTCCCTAACCCCTAGTCCCTAACCCCTAACCCCTGGCAGACAGACAAGAATGGAGAGGTGAGGAACACTACCCCCCTAACCCCTAGTCCCTAACCCCTAGTCCCTAACCCCTAACCCCTGGCAGACAGACAAGAATGAAGAGGTGAGGAACACTACCCCCCTAACCCCTAGTCCCTACTCCTAGTCCTTGTTCTGTCACCAGGTGACCTCCTCTGAGGATTGGCTGGCTAATAGATACATCTGGTCCTTGTTCTGTCACCAGGTGACCTCCTCACAGGATTGGCTGGCTAATAGATACATCTGGTCTTTGTTCTGTCACCAGGTGACCTCCTCAGAGGATGCTGTCACCCCCTCATCAGCTGTGACCCCTTCTACTGCTGCTTCCTCTCGACCTTTCATCCCGGTCACGGACGACCCCGGAGCGGCTAGCATCATCGCAGAGACCATGACCAAAACTAAAGAGGTGAGCTCTTACCCCCGCCTCCCAGTGACTGTCCCATCTCTCTAACCCTGGTTAGATGATGCAGTTTGAGGTCTCATCTAAAGAGGTGAGCTCTTACCCCCCCCTCCCCCCCTCCCAGTGACTGTCCCATCTCTCTAACCCTGGTTAGATGATGCAGTTTGAGGTCTCATCTTCTTGTCTTTAAAGTACAGTGGAGTTTTTGGTTCCAAATCAAATCTATTTACATTTACATTTAAGTCATTTAGCAGACGCTCTTATCTCAAAGTGCTGTACAGAAACCCAGCCTAAAACCCCCCAAACAGCAAGCAATGCAGGTGTAGAAGCACGGTGGCTAGGAAAAATTCCCCAGAAAGGCCAGAACCTAGGAAGAAACCTAGAGAGGAACCAGGCTATGAGGGGTGGCCAGTCCTCTTCTGGCTGTGCCGGGTGGAGATTATAACAGAACAGCACATGGCCAAGATGTTCAAATGTTCATAAATGACCAGCATGGTCAAATAATAATAATCATAGTCGTTGTCGAGGGTGCAACAAGTCAGTAACACAAGAGTAAGTGTCAGTTGGCTATTTCATAGCCGATCTTTGAGAGTATCTCTACTGCTCCTGCTGTCTCTAGAGAGTTGAAAACAGCAGGTCTGGGACAGGTAGCACGTCCGGTGAACAGGTCAGGGTTCCAGCAGGTCTGGGACAGCAGGTCTGGGACAGGTAGCACGTCCGGTGAACAGGTCCAACAGTAATGGAACCTGTAACCCTAGCGATGCTATCAGTAAATGTAATTCTTGTGGTTTCTCTTCCAGGACTCAGAGTGTCAGAATAAGACTGGTGCTCCTGAACCTCAGTACCTGGATGAATTCACCAGTCTCCTGGTACCTGACGATACCAGGGTGATGGTGGACCTGCTGAAGCTCGCTGTGTCTGTCCGCTCTGGGGAGAAGGGCAAGGAGGTGCTGTCTGCTGTGCTGTCTGGGATGGGGACTGCCTTCCCACAGGTAGAGTACACGAATGCATAGTAGGCACGGCAGGACACGCACACACACACACACACACACACACACACACACACACACACACACACACAGATACGGACTTGCGGGACGATAAACCGAAAATTACTTACACCGACATTGTCTTCTTTCCGAAGCATTTTCCTTACATCGGTCATTTTCTGTGATTTTGCTACACGATGGTCATGTAGATGGTTTTAAAACTGTTATTTGGTCGACAGTAATATATACATGTTGCTGATTCCTGCTATGAAAGTATCTGCTTGTCCCTGTTTGGCTGTCGGATAATCTCCCCACTTCCTGTCCCCACTGTGACGTGGAGTAGAGATGTTACGGACTCACTTCCTGTCCCCACTGTGACGTGGAGTAGAGATGTTACTGACTCACTTCCTGTCCCCACTGTAACGTGGAGTAGAGATGTTACTGACTCACTTCCTGTCCCCACTGTAACGTGGAGTAGAGATGTTACTGACTCACTTCCTGTCCCCACTGTAACGTGGAGTAGAGATGTTACTGACTCACTTCCTGTCCCCACTGTGACATGGAGTAGAGATGTCACTTCCTGTCCCCACTGTGACGTGGAGTAGAGATGTTACGGACTCACTTCCTGTCCCCACTGTAACGTGGAGTAGAGATGTTACTGACTCACTTCCTGTCCCCACTGTGACGTGGAGTAGAGATGTCACTTCCTGTCCCCACTGTGACGTGGAGTAGAGATGTTACTGACTCACTTCCTGTCCCCACTGTAACGTGGAGTAGAGATGTTACTGACTCACTTCCTGTCCCCACTGTAACATGGAGTAGAGATGTCACTTCCTCTCCCCACTGTAACATGGAGTAGAGATGTTACTGACTCACTTCCTGTCCCCACTGTAACGTGGAGTAGAGATGTTACTGACTCACTTCCTGTCCCCACTGTGACGTGGAGTAGAGATGTTACTGACTCACTTCCTGTCCCCACTGTAACGTGGAGTAGAGATGTTACTGACTCACTTCCTGTCCCCACTGTAACGTGGAGTAGAGATGTCACTTCCTGTCCCCACTGTGACATGGAGTAGAGATGTTACTGACTCACTTCCTGTCCCCACTGTGACATGGAGTAGAATATTTACATTTATTGTGATATAATTTTTTGTCCATATCGCCCAGCTCTAGCACTTCCTGATTTTATCATTATCGGTATATAGATGTATGTCCATACCACCCTATAATACAGACACACACACACGCAGCCATCGCTTACCCGGTATACAGTGGTAATAAATGTGTCTGGTTTGTCCCTGTATGAACACCGTAGGTGGCAGACATGCTGCTGGAGCTGTGCGTGACAGAGTTAGAGGACGTAGCCACTGACTCTCAGAGCGGGCGTCTGTCCTCTCAGCCGGTGGTGGTGGAGAGCAGTCATCCCTATACTGACGACACCTCCACCAGCGGCACCGTCAAAATACCTGGTAACATTTTACATACAAATACAATGATGAGGGTGGAGGGTCTCTGTGTTGTAGACAGAGGGACCGAGGGTGGAGTCTCTGTGTTGTAGACAGAGGGACTGAGGGTGGAGTCTCTGTGTTGTAGACAGAGGGACTGAGGGTGGAGTCTCTGTGTTGTAGACAGAGGGACCGAGGGTGGAGGGTCTCTGTGTTGTAGACAGAGGGACCGAGGGTGGAGTCTCTGTGTTGTAGACAGAGGGACTGAGGGTGGAGTCTCTGTGTTGTAGACAGAGGGACTGAGGGTGGAGTCTCTGTGTTGTAGACAGAGGGACCGAGGGTGGAGTCTCTGTGTTGTAGACAGAGGGACCGAGGGTGGAGGGTCTCTGTGTTGTAGACAGAGGGACCGAGGGTGGAGTCTCTGTGTTGTAGGCAGAGGGACCGAGGGTGGAGTCTCTGTGTTGTAGACAGAGGGACTGAGGGTGGAGTCTCTGTGTTGTAGACAGAGGGACTGAGGGTGGAGGGTCTCTGTGTTGTAGACAGAGGGACTGAGGGTGGAGTCTCTGTGTTGTAGACAGAGGGACTGAGGGTGGAGGGTCTCTGTGTTGTAGACAGAGGGACTGAGGGTGGAGTCTCTGTGTTGTAGACAGAGGGACTGAGGGTGGAGTCTCTGTGTTGTAGACAGAGGGACTGAGGGTGGAGTCTCTGTGTTGTAGACAGAGGGACCGAGGGTGGAGTCTCTGTGTTGTAGACAGAGGGACTGAGGGTGGAGGGTCTCTGTGTTGTAGACAGAGGGACTGAGGGTGGAGTCTCTGTGTTGTAGACAGAGGGACTGAGGGTGGAGTCTCTGTGTTGTAGACAGAGGGACTGAGGGTGGAGTCTCTGTGTTGTAGACAGAGGGACTGAGGGTGGAGGGTCTCTGTGTTGTAGACAGAGGGACTGAGGGTGGAGTCTCTGTGTTGTAGACAGAGGGACTGAGGGTGGAGTCTCTGTGTTGTAGACAGAGGGACTGAGGGTGGAGTCTCTGTGTTGTAGACAGAGGGACTGAGGGTGGAGTCTCTGTGTTGTAGACAGAGGGACTGAGGGTGGAGTCTCTGTGTTGTAGACAGAGGGACTGAGGGTGGAGTCTCTGTGTTGTAGACAGAGGGACTGAGGGTGGAGTCTCTGTGTTGTAGACAGAGGGACTGAGGGTGGAGTCTCTGTGTTGTAGACAGAGGGACTGAGGGTGGAGGGTCTCTGTGTTGTAGACAGAGGGACTGAGGGTGGAGGGTCTCTGTGTTGTAGACAGAGGGACTGAGGGTGGAGTCTCTGTGTTGTAGACAGAGGGACTGAGGGTGGAGTCTCTGTGTTGTAGACAGAGGGACTGAGGGTGGAGTCTCTGTGTTGTAGACAGAGGGACTGAGGGTGGAGGGTCTCTGTGTTGTAGACAGAGGGACTGAGGGTGGAGGGTCTCTGTGTTGTAGACAGAGGGACTGAGGGTGGAGTCTCTGTGTTGTAGACAGAGGGACTGAGGGTGGAGTCTCTGTGTTGTAGGTGCGGAGGGACTGAGGGTGGAGTTTGACCGCCAGTGTTCTGCGGAGAGACGTCATGACCCTCTCACCATCATGGACGGAGCCAATAGGATCATCTCTGTCCGATCAGGTGACCACAGCCCGAGCCAATCCCAACACTTTGTGAGATGTTAGTAGAGGGTTTTTGGTTTCTGACAGTTGTCTTCGTGGTGTCTCCCCTTCCTGTTTCTCCCCGTCCTGTGTCTCCCCTTCCTGTGTCTCCTCGTCCTGTGTCTCCCCTTCCTGTGTCTCCCCGTCCTGTGTCTCCCCGTCCTGTGTCTCCCCTTCCTGTGTCTCCCCGTCCTGTGTCTCCCCGTCCTGTGTCTCCCCTTCCTGTGTCTCCCCTTCCTGTGTCTCCCCTTCCTGTGTCTCCCCGTCCTGTGTCTCCCCGTCCTGTGTCTCCCCTTCCTGTGTCTCCTCGTCCTGTGTCTCCCCGTCCTGTGTCTCCCCTTCCTGTGTCTCCCCATCTCCTCGTCCTGTGTCTCCTCGTCCTGTGTCTCCCCGTCCCCCGTCTCCTCGTCCCGTGTCTCCTCGTCCTGTGTCTCCCCGTCCCCCGTCTCCTCGTCCCCCGTCTCCTCGTCCTGTGTCTCCTCGTCCTGTGTCTCCCCGTCCCCCGTCTCCTCGTCGTGTCTCCCCATCTCCTCGTCCTGTGTCTCCTCGTCCTGTGTCTCCTCGTCCTGTGTCTCCTCTGCCTGTGTCTCCCCGTCTCCTCGTCCTGTGTCTCCCCGTCCCCCGTCTCCTCGTCCTGTGTCCCCGTCCTCAGGTCGTGAGTGGTCTGACTGGTCCAGTGAGTTGAGGATCCCAGCTGATGAGCTGAAGTGGAAGTTTACCAGCGATGGATCTGTAAACGGATGGGGTTGGCGTTTCACTGTCTACCCCATCATGCCTGCTGCTGGTATGACCCACACACACTGTCTACCCATCATGCCTGCTGCTGGTATGACCCACACACACTGTCTACCCATCATGCCTGCTGCTATATGACCCACACACTGTCTACCCATCATGCCTGCTGCTGGTATGACCCCCACACACTGTCTACCCATCATGCCTGCTGCTATATGACCCACACACTGTCTACCCATCATGCCTGCTGCTGGTATGACCCACACACACTGTCTACCCCATCATGCCTGCTGCTGGTATGAACCACACACACTGTCTACCCATCATGCCTGCTGCTGGTATGACCCACACACTGTCTACCCATCATGCCTGCTGCTGGTATGACCCACACACACTGTCTACCCATCATGCCTGCTGCTGGTATGACCCACACACTGTCTACCCATCATGCCTGCTGCTATATGACCCACACACTGTCTACCCATCATGCCTGCTGCTGGTATGACCCACACACACTGTCTACCCATCATGCCTGCTGCTGGTATGACCCACACACACTGTCTACCCATCATGCCTGCTGCTGGTATGACCCACACACACTGTCTACCCATCATGCCTGCTGCTGGTATGACCCACACACTGTCTACCCATCATGCCTGCTGCTATATGACCCCACACACTGTCTACCCATCATGCCTGCTGCTGGTATGACCCACACACACTGTCTACCCATCATGCCTGCTGCTGGTATGACCCACACACACTGTCTACCCCATCATGCCTGCTGCTGGTATGAACCACACACACTGTCTACCCATCATGCCTGCTGCTGGTATGACCCACACACACTGTCTACCCATCATGCCTGCTGCTGGTATGACCCACACACTGTCTACCCATCATGCCTGCTGCTATATGACCCACACACTGTCTACCCATCATGCCTGCTGCTGGTATGACCCACACACACTGTCTACCCATCATGCCTGCTGCTGGTATGACCCACACACACTGTCTACCCATCATGCCTGCTGCTGGTATGACCCACACACACTGTCTACCCATCATGCCTGCTGCTGGTATGACCCACACACTGTCTACCCATCATGCCTGCTGCTATATGACCCACACACACTGTCTACCCATCATGCCTGCTGCTGGTATGACCCACACACACTGTCTACCCATCATGCCTGCTGCTGGTATGACCCACACACACTGTCTACCCATCATGCCTGCTGCTGGTATGACCCACACACACTGTCTACCCCA
This sequence comes from Salmo trutta, assembly GCF_901001165.1. Lineage (NCBI taxonomy): Eukaryota > Metazoa > Chordata > Actinopteri > Salmoniformes > Salmonidae > Salmo > Salmo trutta. The sequence goes on along the minus strand of NC_042978.1, from coordinate 51,618,534 downwards.
TCATGCCTGCTGCTGGTATGACCCACACACACTGTCTACCCATCATGCCTGCTGCTGGTATGACCCACACACACTGTCTACCCATCATGCCTGCTGCTGGTATGAACCACACACACTGTCTACCCATCATGCCTGCTGCTGGTATGACCCACACACTGTCTACCCATCATGCCTGCTGCTGGTATGACCCACACACACTGTCTACCCATCATGCCTGCTGCTATATGACCCACACACTTTCTACCCATCATGCCTGCTGCTGGTATGACCCACACACTGTCTACCCATCATGCCTGCTGCTGGTATGACCCACACACACTGTCTACCCATCATGCCTGCTGCTGGTATGACCCACACACACTGTCTACCCATCATGCCTGCTGCTGGTATGACCCACACACTGTCTACCCATCATGCCTGCTGCTGGTATGACCCACACACTGTCTACCCATCATGCCTGCTGCTGGTATGACCCACACACACTGTCTACCCCATCATGCCTGCTGCTGGTATGACCCACACACTGTCTACCCATCATGCCTGCTGCTGGTATGACCCACACACACTGTCTACCCATCATGCCTGCTGCTGGTATGACCCACACACACTGTCTACCCATCATGCCTGCTGCTGGTATGACCCACACACACTGTCTACCCATCATGCCTGCTGCTGGTATGACCCACACACACGTCTACCCATCATGCCTGCTGCTGGTATGACCCACACACACTGTCTACCCATCATGCCTGCTGCTGGTATGACCCACACACTGTCTACCCATCATGCCTGCTGCTGGTATGACCCACACACTGTCTACCCATCATGCCTGCTGCTGGTATGACCCACCACACTGTCTACCCATCATGCCTGCTGCTGGTTATGACCCACACACTGTCTACCCATCATGCCTGCTGCTGGTATGACCCACACACACTGTCTACCCATCATGCCTGCTGCTGGTATGACCCACACACACTGTCTACCCATCATGCCTGCTGCTGGTATGACCCACACACACTGTCTACCCATCATGCCTGCTGCTGGTATGACCCACACACACTGTCTACCCATCATGCCTGCTGCTGGTATGACCCACACACACTGTCTACCCATCATGCCTGCTGCTGGTATGACCCACACACTGTCTACCCATCATGCCTGCTGCTGGTATGACCCACACACACTGTCTACCCATCATGCCTGCTGCTGGTATGACCCACACACTGTCTACCCATCATGCCTGCTGCTGGTATGACCCACACACACTGTCTACCCATCATGCCTGCTGCTGGTATGACCCACACACACTGTCTACCCATCATGCCTGCTGCTGGTATGACCCACACACTGTCTACCCATCATGCCTGCTGCTGGTATGACCCACACACTGTCTACCCATCATGCCTGCTGCTGGTATGACCCACACACACTGTCTACCCCATCATGCCTGCTGCTGGTATGACCCACACACACTGTCTACCCATCATGCCTGCTGCTGGTATGACCCACACACTGTCTACCCATCATGCCTGCTGCTGGTATGACCCCACACACTGTCTACCCATCATGCCTGCTGCTGGTATGACCCACACACACTGTCTACCCATCATGCCTGCTGCTGGTATGACCCCACACACACTGTCTACCCATCATGCCTGCTGCTATATGACCCACACACTGTCTACCCATCATGCCTGCTGCTATATGACCCACACACTGTCTACCCATCATGCCTGCTGCTGGTATGACCCACACACTGTCTACCCATCATGCCTGCTGCTGGTATGACCCACACACTGTCTACCCATCATGCCTGCTGCTGGTATGACCCCCACACACTGTCTACCCCATCATGCCTGCTGCTGGTATGACCCACACACTGTCTACCCATCATGCCTGCTGCTGGTATGACCCCCACACACTGTCTACCCATCATGCCTGCTGCTCTCACCACACACACTGTCTACCCATCATGCCTGCTGCTGGTATGACCCCCACACACTGTCTACCCATCATGCCTGCTGCTGGTATGACCCACACACTGTCTACCCATCATGCCTGCTGCTGGTATGACCCACACACACCGCCTCACCCCACACTGCCTCACCCCACACTGCCTCACCCCACCCTGACTCACCCCACCCTGCCTCACTGCCTCACCCCACACTGCCTCACCCCACACTGCCTCACCCCACACTGCCTCACCCCACCCTGCCTCGCCCCACCCTGCCTCACCCCACCCTGCCTCACCCCACCCTGCCTCACCCCCCACCCTGCCTCACCCCACACACTGCCTCACCCCACCCTGCCTCACCCCACACACTGCCTCACCCCACACACTGCCTCACCCCACACACTGCCTCACCCCACACACTGCCTCACCCCACCCTGCCTCACCCCACCCTGCTTCACCCCACCCTATCATCATCTGTAGTTAGTTGTACTGTATAACAGACTGTGTCTGTCCCCCCCAGGTCCTAAAGACCTTCTGTCTGACCGCTGCATCCTGTCCTGTCCCTCCATGGACCTGGTGACCTGCCTCCTGGACTTCAGGCTCAACTTAGCCTCTAACAGGAGCATTGTACCCCGCCTGGCTGCCTCCCTGGCTGCCTGCGCTCAGCTCAGTGCCCTGGGTACGAGGACCACGTCACTCCTCTTAGTCCGGCGTCGTCCGCGTCGTTTAGGACGTACCTCCGCCTGATATACACAGCCTCTCTAGCTGCTTATCTGTGTTGTTAGGTGGAAGCTGTGGCAGTACAGTCTAGCTGCTTATCTGTGTTTTTAGGTGGAAGCTGTGGCAGTACAGTCTAGCTGCTTCTGTGTTGTTAGGTGGAAGCTGTGGCAGTACAGTCTAGCTGCTTATCTGTGTTTTTAGGTGGAAGCTGTGGCAGTACAGTCTAGCTGCTTATCTGTGTTAGGTGGAAGCTGTGGCAGTACAGTCTAGCTGCTTCTGTGTTTTTTTAGGGGGAAGCTGTGGCAGTACAGTCTAGCTGCTTCTCAGTGTTTTTTTTAGGTGGAAGCTGTGGCAGTACAGTCTAGCTGCTTCTCAGTGTTTTTTTTAGGTGGAAGCTGTGGCAGTACAGTCTAGCTGCTTCTCAGTGTTTAGGTGGAAGCTGTGGCAGTACAGTCTAGCTGCTTCTCAGTGTTTTTAGGTGGAAGCTGTGGCAGTACAGTCTAGCTGCTTCTCAGTGTTTTTAGGTGGAAGCTGTGGCAGTACAGTCTAGCTGCTTCTCAGTGTTGTTAGGTGGAAGCTGTGGCAGTACAGTCTAGCTGCTTCTCAGTGTTTTTAGGTGGAAGCTGTGGCAGTACAGTCTAGCTGCTTCTCAGTGTTTAGGTGGAAGCTGTGGCAGTACAGTCTAGCTGCTTCTCAGTGTTTTTAGGTGGAAGCTGTGGCAGTACAGTCTAGCTGCTTCTCAGTGTTGTTAGGTGGAAGCTGTGGCAGTACAGTCTAGCTGCTTCTCAGTGTTTTTAGGTGGAGGCTGTGGCAGTACAGTCTAGCTGCTTCTGTGTTTTTAGGTGGAAGCTGTGGCAGTACAGTCTAGCTGCCTCTCAGTGTTTTTAGGAGGAAGCTGTGGCAGTACAGTCTAGCTGCTTCTCAGTGTATTTAGGTGGAAGCTGTGGCAGTACAGTCTAGCTGCTTCTCAGTGTATTTAGGTGGAAGCTGTGGCAGTACAGTCTAGCTGCTTCTGTGTTTTTTTTAGGTGGAAGCTGTGGCAGTACAGTCTAGCTGCTTCTGTGTTTTTAGGTGGAAGCTGTGGCAGTACAGTCTAGCTGCTTCTGTGTTGTTAGGTGGAAGCTGTGGCAGTACAGTCTAGCTGCTTATCTGTGTTGTTAGGTGGAAGCTGTGGCAGTACAGTCTAGCTGCTTCTGTGTTTTTTTTAGGTGGAAGCTGTGGCAGTACAGTCTAGCTGCTTCTGTGTTTTTTTAGGGGGAAGCTGTGGTAGTACAGTCTAGCTGCTTCTGTGTTTTTTGGGGGGGGAGCTGTGTCAGTACAATCTAGCTGCTTCTCAGTGTTTTTTTTTAAGTGGAAGCTGTGGCAGTACAGTCTAGCTGCTTCTCAGTGTTTAGGTGGAAGCTGTGGCAGTACAGTCTAGCTGCTTCTCAGTGTTTTTAGGTGGAAGCTGTGGCAGTACAGTCTAGCTGCTTCTCAGTGTTTTTAGGTGGAAGCTGTGGCAGTACAGTCTAGCTGCTTCTCAGTGTTGTTAGGTGGAAGCTGTGGCAGTACAGTCTAGCTGCTTCTCAGTGTTTTTAGGTGGAAGCTGTGGCAGTACAGTCTAGCTGCTTCTGTGTTTTTAGGTGGAAGCTGTGGCAGTACAGTCTAGCTGCCTCTCAGTGTTTTTAGGAGGAAGCTGTGGCAGTACAGTCTAGCTGCTTCTCAGTGTATTTAGGTGGAAGCTGTGGCAGTACAGTCTAGCTGCTTCTGTGTTTTTTTTAGGTGGAAGCTGTGGCAGTACAGTCTAGCTGCTTCTGTGTTTTTAGGTGGAAGCTGTGGCAGTACAGTCTAGCTGCTTCTGTGTTGTTAGGTGGAAGCTGTGGCAGTACAGTCTAGCTGCTTCTCAGTGTTGTTAGGTGGAAGCTGTGGCAGTACAGTCTAGCTGCTTCTGTGTTTTTTTTAGGTGGAAGCTGTGGCAGTACAGTCTAGCTGCTTCTGTGTTTTTTTAGGGGGAAGCTGTGGTAGTACAGTCTAGCTGCTTCTGTGTTTTTTGGGGGGGGAGCTGTGTCAGTACAATCTAGCTGCTTCTCAGTGTTTTTTTTTAAGTGGAAGCTGTGGCAGTACAGTCTAGCTGCTTCTCAGTGTTTAGGTGGAAGCTGTGGCAGTACAGTCTAGCTGCTTCTCAGTGTTTTTAGGTGGAAGCTGTGGCAGTACAGTCTAGCTGCTTCTCAGTGTTTTTAGGTGGAAGCTGTGGCAGTACAGTCTAGCTGCTTCTCAGTGTTGTTAGGTGGAAGCTGTGGCAGTACAGTCTAGCTGCTTCTCAGTGTTTTTAGGTGGAAGCTGTGGCAGTACAGTCTAGCTGCTTCTGTGTTTTTAGGTGGAAGCTGTGGCAGTACAGTCTAGCTGCCTCTCAGTGTTTTTAGGAGGAAGCTGTGGCAGTACAGTCTAGCTGCTTCTCAGTGTTTTTAGGGAGAAGCTGTGGCAGTACAGTCTAGCTGCTTCTCAGTGTTTTTAGGTGGAAGCTGTGGCAGTACAGTCTAGCTGCTTCTCAGTGTTTTTAGGTGGAAGCTGTGGCAGTACAGTCTAGCTGCTTCTCAGTGTTTTTAGGTGGAGGCTGTGGCAGTACAGTCTAGCTGCTTCTGTGTTTTTAGGTGGAAGCTGTGGCAGTACAGTCTAGCTGCTTCAGTGTTTTTAGGTGGAAGCTGTGGCAGTACAGTCTAGCTGCTTCTGTGTTTTTAGGTGGAAGCTGTGGCAGTACAGTTGAGGAATTGCTATTAAACATTGTACATAGACTCTGATACATGTCTCATAGAAATGTCTGGATCCTTGGGCTCTCACCTCTCTCATTGTATGGTTCTGATCCGGTCTCCTCTCACTGTAAAGTACTATGTGTTATTTGTCTTATAGCAGCAGGACATCGTATGTGGGCTCTTCAGAGGCTCCGTAAACTGCTGACCACAGAGTATGGCCAGTCCATCAACATCACCAGGCTGCTTGGGGACAGTGAAGGAGAGTCTCGCTCCATGAGTTTTACAGGCAGCGCGCTGGCCGCCCTGGTGAAGGGTCTTCCTGAGGCTCTCCAGAGGCAGTATGAATACGAGGACCCCATCGTCAGGGGAGGGAAACAGCTGTTACACAGCCCCTTCTTCAAGGTAGGCTAACAGAAAGGTAGGCTAACAGAAAGGTAGGCTAACAGAAAGAAAGGTAGGCTAACCGACAGAAAGGTAGGCTAACCGACAGAAAGGTAGGCTAACAGACAGAAAGGTAGGCTAACAGACAGAAAGGTAGGCTAACCGACAGAAAGGTAGGCTAACGGACAGAAAGGTAGGCTAACGGACAGAAATGTAGGCTAACGGACAGAAAGGTAGGCTAACGGACAGAAAGGTAGGCTAACGGACAGAAAGGTAGGCTAACGGACAGAAGGGTAGCCTAACGGACAGAAGGGTAGCCTAACAGACAGAAGGGTAGGTAACAGACAGAAGGGTAGGCTAACAGACAGAAGGGTAGGCTAACAGACAGAAGGGTAGGCTAACAGACAGAAGGGTAGGCTAACAGACAGAAAGGTAGGCTAACAGACAGAAAGGTAGGCTAACAGACAGAAAGGTAGGCTAACAGACAGAAAGGTAGGCTAACAGACAGAAAGGTAGGCTAACAGACAGAAAGGTAGGCTAACAGACAGAAAGGTTGGCTAACAGACAGACAGGTAGGCTAACAGACAGACAGGTAGGCTAACAGACAGACAGGTAGGCTAACAGACAGACAGGTAGGCTAACAGACAGACAGGTAGGCTAACAGACAGACAGGTAGGCTAACAGACAGAAAGGTAGGCTAACAGACAGAAAGGTAGGCTAACAGACAGAAAGGTAGGCTAACAGAACGGTTGGCTAACAGACAGACAGGTAGGCTAACAGAACGGTTAGCTAACAGACAGAAAGGTACGCTAACAGACAGAACGGTAGGCTAACAGAACGGTAGGCTAACAGACAGACAGGTAGGCTAACAGAACGGTAGGCTAACAGACAGACATGTAGGCTAACAGAAAGGTAGGCTAACAGAACGGTAGGCTAACAGACAGACAGGTAGGCTAACAGAACGGTAGGCTAACAGAACGGTAGGCTAACAGACAGACAGGTAGGCTAACAGAAAGGTAGGCTAACAGAACGGTAGGCTAACAGACAGACAGGTAGGCTAACAGAAAGGGTTTGTAACTGACTGTTACCCGTATTCTTCCAGTGACAGCAGAGGGGAGGGCGTAAATGAATGTGTGCCATTCTAGATTTAGTTTTGTCTTTGCGATTTGGATATCATTTTGAATCGGTCCGTTTGTTTGTTTGTTTGTTTTTAGGTGCTGGTGGCCCTCGCCTGCGACCTGGAGTTGGACACCCTACCCTGCTGTGCTGAGAGCCATAAGTGGACTTGGTTCCGCAGGTACTGTACTGCTTCCAGAGTGGCTGTCGCTCTGGACAAGAGGACTCCTCAGCCACGTCCCTTCCTGGATGAGGTGGGTTGGGCAAGACAGGCCATCATTGCAACTGTTTATATATATATATATCTCAAAAGTATGTGGACACCCTTTCAAATTAGTGGATTCGGCTATTTCAGTCACACCCGTTGCTGACAGGTGTATAAAATCGAACACACTGCCATGCAATCTCCATAGACAAACATTGTCAGTAGAATGGCCTTACTGAAGAGGCCTTCCCTGTAGCTCAGTTGGTAGAGCATGGTGTTTGCAACGCATAGTGTTTTGCAACGCCAGGGTTGTGGGTTCGATTCCCACGGGGGACCAGTACGGGGAGAAAAAATATATAAATGTATGCATTCACTACTGTAAGTCGCTCTGGATAAGAGCATCTGCTAAATGACTAAAATGTAAGAGCTTAGTGACTTTCAACGTGGCACCGTCATAAGATGCCACCTTTCCAACAAGTTAGTTCATCAAATTTCTGCCCTGCTAGAGCTGCCCCCCGGTCAACTGTAAGTGTTGTTATTGTGAAGTGGAAACATCTAGGAGCAACAACGGCTCACGCAAGCACACAGAACGGGACCGCCGAGTGCTGAAGCGCGTAGCACGTAAAAATACTCTGTCCTCGGTCGCAACACTACCGAGTTCCAAACTGCCTCTGGAAGCAACGTCAGCACAAGAACTGTTCATCAGGAGCATCGTGAAATGGGTTTCCATGGCCGAGCAGCCGCACACAAGCCTAAGATCACCATGCGCAATGCCAAACGTCGGCTGGAGTGGTGTAAATCTCACCGCCATTGTTCTCTGGAGTGATGAATCACGCTTCACCATCTGGCAGTCCTGTTAATTAATCTGGGTTTGGTGGATGCCAGGAGAACGCTACCTGCCCCAATGCATAGTGCCAACTGTAAAGTTTGGTGGAGGAGGAATAATGGTCTGGGGCTGTTTTTCATGGTTCGGGCCCCTTAGTTCCAGTGAAGGGAAATCTGAACACTACAGCATACAATTACAATCTAGACTATTCTGTGCTTCCAACTTTGTGGCAAGAGTTTGGGGAAGGCCCCTCCCCTGTTTCAGCATGACAATGCCGCCGTTCGGGCGGCAGGGTAGCCTAGTGGTTAGAGCGTTGGACTAGTAACTGAAAGGTTGCTAGATTGAATCCCCGAGCTGACAGGGTAAAAATCTGTCGTTCTGCCCCTGAACAAGGCAGTTAACCCCACTGTTCCTAGGCCGTTATTGTAAATAAGAATTTGTTCTTAACTGACTTGCCTCGTTAAATAAAGGTACAAATAAAAAGATCACAAAGCGAGGTCCATACAGAAATGGTTTGTCGAGATCAGCGTGGAGGAACTTGACTAGCCTGAATCCTGACCTCAACCCCATCAAACACCTTTGGGGTGAATTGGAACACTGACTGCGAGCCAGGGCCTAATCGCCCAACATCAGTGCCCGACCTCACTAACGCTCTTGTTGCTGAATGGAAGCAAGTCCCCGCAGCAATGTTCCATCATCTAGTGGAAAGCCTTCCCAGAAGAGTGGAGGCTGTTATAGCAGCAATGTTCCATCATCTAGTGGAAAGCCTTCCCAGAAGAGTGGAGGCTGTTATAGCAGCAATGTTCCAACATCTAGTGGAAAGCCTTCCCAGAAGAGTGGAGGCTGTTATAGCAGCAATGTTCCAACATCTAGTGGAAAGCCTTCCCAGAAGAGTGGAGGCTGTTATAGCAGTAAAGGGGGGGGACCAACTCCATATTAATGACTTCCCTGAAGAGTGGAGGCTGTTATAGCAGCAAAGGGGGGACCAACTCCATATTAATGCCTTCCCTGAAGAGTGGAGGCTGTTATAGCAGCAAAGGGGGGACCAACTCCATATTAATGCCTTCCCAGAAGAGTGGAGGCTGTTATAGCAGCAAAGGGGGGGACCAACTCCATATTAATGCCTTCCCAGAAGAGTGGAGGCTGTTATAGCAGCAAAGGGGGGGACCAACTCCATATTAATGCCTTCCCAGAAGAGTGGAGGCTGTTATAGCAGCAAAGGGGGGGACCAACTCCATATTAATGACTTCCCAGAAGAGTGATTTTGGAATGAGATATTGACGAGCAGGTGTCCACATAGTGTACCATCTCTCTTTTATCCAACTAGTCAATAGATGTCAATCATTTTTCCTTTCTTTCAAATGACCACAATGGAAATAAGTTCTTCAACTTTTTGGTGTTAAATTATCTCTAACCCCTCTGATCTGGGCATTATCTCTAACCCCTCTGATCTGGACATTATCTCTAACCCCTCTGATCTGGACATTATCTCTAACCCCTCTGATCTGGGCATTATCTCTAACCCATCTGATCTGGGCATTATCTCTAACCCCTCTGATCTGGGCATTATCTCTAACCCCTCTGATCTGGGCATTATCTCTAACCCCTCTGATCTGGGCATTATCTCTAACCCCTCTGATCTGGGCATTATCTCTAACCACTCTGATCTGGGCATTATCTCTAACAACTCTGATCTGGGCATTATCTCTAACAACTCTGATCTGGACATTATCTCTAACAACTCTGATCTGGGCATTATCTCTAACAACTCTGATCTGGGCATTATCTCTAACAACTCTGATCTGGACATTATCTCTAACAACTCTGATCTGGACATTATCTCTAACAAGTCTGATCGGGACATTATCTCTAACCCCTCTGATCGGGACATTATCTCTAACCCCTCTGATCGGGACATTATCTCTAACCCCTCCGATCTGGACATTATCTCTAACCCCTCTGATCGGGACATTATCTCTAACCCCTCTGCTCTGGACATTATCTCTAACCCCTCCGATCGGGACATGATCTCTAACCCCTCTGATCGGGACATTATCTCTAACCCCTCCGATCTGGACATTATCTCTAACCCCTCTGCTCTGGACATTATCTCTAACCCCTCTGCTCCTCTGTAGGTGACTAAGAAGATCTGTGAGTTAATGGCTGACTGTGAGGTGATGACCGTCCTCCATGAGAGCCATGACCTGTTTAAGAGAGAGCAGGACGAACAGCTGGTCCAATGGATGAACAGGAGACCTGACGACTGGACGCTGTCTGCAGGAGGCTCCGGAACCATCTACGGCTGGGGTCACAACCACCGGGGTCAGCTAGGGGGCATTGAGGGGGCGAAGGTCAAGGTCCCCACCCCCACAGAGGCCCTGGCGACTCTGAGACCTGTTCAGCTGATAGGAGGGGAGCAAACCCTGTTCGCTGTCACTGCTGATGGAAAGGTAAAGACCAGTAGAGACCAGTAGAGACCAGTAGAGACCAGTAAAGGTTATTTCAGCTGATAGGAAGGGACCAAACCCTGTTCGCTGTCACTGACGGAAATAGAATGGTCCTGGTAGAGGACTAGTAGGGTCCTGGTAGAGGACTAGAAGGGTCCTGGTAGAGGACTAGTAGGGTCCTGGTAGAGGACTAGTAGGGTCCTGGTAGAGGACTAGTAGGGTCCTGGTAGAGGACTAGTAGGGTCCTGGTAGAGGACTAGAAGGGTCCTGGTAGAGGACTAGTAGGGTCCCGGTAGAGGACTAGTAGGGTCCCGGTAGAGGACTAGAAGGGTCCCGGTAGAGGACTAGTAGGGTCCCGGTAGAGGACTAGTAGGGTCCTGGTGGGGTCCTGGTAGAGGACTAGAATGGTCCTGGTAGAGGACTAGAATGGTCCTGGTAGAGGACTAGAAGGGTCCTGGTAGAGGACTAGAATGGTCCTGGTAGAGGACTAGTAGGGTCCTGGTGGGGTCCTGGTAGAGGACTAGAAGGGTCCTGGTAGAGGACTAGTAGGGTCCTGGTAGAGGACTAGTAGGGTCCTGGTAGAGGACTAGAAGGGTCCTGGTAGAGGACTAGAAGGGTCCTGGTAGAGGACTAGAAGGGTCCTGGTAGAGGACTAGTAGGGTCCTGGTAGAGGACTAGAAGGGTCCTGGTAGAGGACTAGTAGGGTCCTGGTAGAGGACTAGTAGGGTCCTGGTAGAGGACTAGTAGGGTCCTGGTAGAGGACTAGTAGGGTCCTGGTGGAGGACTAGTAGGGTCCTGGTAGAGGACTAGAAGGGTCCTGGTAGAGGACTAGTAGGGTCCTGGTGGGGTCCTGGTGGAGACCTGGTGGGGTCCCGGTAGAGGACTAGTAGGGTCCTGGTGGGGTCCTGGTAGAGGACTAGAAGGGTCCTGGTAGAGGACTAGTAGGGTCCTGGTAGAGGACTAGAAGGGTCCTGGTGGAGACCTGGTGGGGTCCCGGTAGAGGACTAGTAGGGTCCTGGTGGGGTCCTGGTAGAGGACTAGAAGGGTCCTGGTAGAGGACTAGAAGGGTCCTGGTGGAGGACTAGAAGGGTCCTGGTAGAGGACTAGAAGGGTCCTGGTAGAGGCCTAGAAGGGTCCTGGTGGGGTCCTGGTAGAGGACAAGTAGGGTCCTGGTAGAGGACAAGTAGGGTCCTGGTAGAGGACCAGTAGGGTCCTGGTGGAGACCTGGTGGGGTCCCGGTAGGGTCCTGGTGGAGTCCTGGTGGAGACCTGGTGGGGTCCCGGTAGGGTCCTGGTGGAGTCCTGGTGGAGACCTGGTGGGGTCCCGGTGGGGTCCCGGTAGGGTCCTGGTGGAGTCCTGGTGGGATCCTGGTGGGCTACGCTATGTGACTGTTATGTCTTCCTCCAGTTGTACGCTACAGGCTACGGTGCTGGGGGCCGGCTGGGTATCGGAGGAACGGAGTCGGTGTCCACCCCAACTCTGCTGGAGTCCATCCAGCATGTATTCATCAGGAAGGTGGCAGTGAACAGCGGAGGAAAACACTGTCTGGCCCTGTCCTCTGAGGGAGAGGTCTACTCCTGGGGAGAGGCCGAGGACGGAAAACTGGGACATGGAAACAGGAGGTTAGGTTATATACTATACTATATACTATACTACATACACTATATACACTATACTACATACACTATATACACTATACTATATACACTATACACACTATACACACTATACTATACACTATACTATATACACTATACACACTATACTATATACACTATACACACTATACACTATACTATATACACTATACACACTATACTATACACTATACTATACACACTATACACACTATACTATATACACTATACTATATACACTATACACACTATACTATATACACTATACTATATACACTATACACACTATACTATATACACTATACACACTATACTATATACACTATACTATATACTATACTATATACTATACTATATACACTATACTATATACTATACTATACACTATACTATATACACTATACACACTATACTATACACACTATACTATATACAATATATACACTAGACTATATACACTATACTATATACTATACTATATACACTATACTATATACTATACTATATACTATACTATATACACTATACTATATACTATACTATACACTATACTATATACACTATACACACTATACTATACACACTATACACACTATACTATATACACTATACTATATACACTATACTATATACACTATACACACTATACTATATACACTATACACACTATACTATATACTATACTATAAATCAAATCAAATCAAATTTATTTATATAGCCCTTCGTACATCAGCTGAAATCTCAAAGTGCTGTACAGAAACCCAGCCTAAAACCCCAAACAGCAAGCAATGCATGTGAAAGAAGCACGGTGGCTGGGAAAAACTCCCAAGGAAAAACTCCTGAGAAAGGCCAAAAACCTAGGAAGAAACCTAGAGAGGAACCAGGCTATGAGGGGTGGCCAGTCCTCTTCTGGCTGTGCCGGGTGGATATTATAACAGAACATGGTCAAGATGTTAAAATGTTCGTAAATGACCAGCATGGTCAAATAATAATAATCATAGTAATTGTCGAGGGTGCAACAAGCACGTCCGGTGAACAGGTCAGGGTTCCGTAGCCGCAGGCAGAACAGTTGAAACTGGAGCAGCAGCATGGCCAGGTGGACTGGGGACAGCAAGGAGTCATCATGCCAGGTAGTCCTGAGGCATGGTCCTAGGGCTCAGGTCCTCCGAGAGAAAGAAAGAAAGAGAGAAAGAGAGAATTAGAGAGAGCATATTTACATTCACACAGGACACCGGATAAGACAAGAGAATACTCCAGATGTAACAGACTGACCCTAGCCCCCCGACACATAAACTACTGCAGCATAAATACTGGAGGCTGAGACAGGAGGGATCAGAAGACACTGTGGCCCCATCCGATGATACCCCCGGACAGGGCCAAACAGGCAGGATATAACCCCACCCACTTTGCCAAAGCACAGCCCCCACACCACTAGAGGGATATCTACAACCACCAACTTACCGTCCGAAGACAAGGCCGAGTATAGCCCACAAAGATGTCCGCCACGGCACAACCCAAGGGGGGGGCGCCAACCCAGACAGGAAGACCACGTCAGTGGCTCAACCTACTCAAGTGACGCACCCCTCCCATGGACGGCATGGAAGAACACCAGTAAGTCAGTGACTCAGCCCCTGTAAAAGGGTTAGAGGCAGAGAATCCCAGTGGGAAGAGGGGAACCGACAAGGCAGAGACAGCAAGGGCGGTTCGTTGCTCCAGCCTTTCCGTTCACCTTCACACTCCTGGGCCAGACTATACTTAATCATAGGACCTACTGAAGAGATAAGTCTTCAGTAAAGACTTAAAGGTTGAGACTGAGTCTGCGTCTCTCACATGGGTAGGCAGACCATTCCATAAAAATGGAGCTCTATAGGAGAAAGCCCTACCTCCAGCCGTTTGCTTAGAAATTCTAGGGACAATTAGGAGGCCTGCGTCTTGTGACCGTAGCGTACGTGTAGGTATGTACGGCAGGACCAAATCGGAAAGATAGGTAGGAGCAAGCCCATGTAATGCTTTGTAGGTTAGCAGTAAAACCTTGAAATCAGCCCTTGCCTTAACAGGAAGCCAGTGTAGGGAGGCTAGCACTGGAGTAATATGATCACATTTTTTGGTTCTAGTCAGGATTCTAGCAGCCGTATTTAGCACTAACTGAAGTTTGTTTAGTGCTTTATCCGGGTAGCCGGAAAGTAGAGCATTGCAGTAGTCCAGCCTAGAAGTAACAAAAGCATGGATAAATTTTTCTGCGTCATTTTTGGACAAAGTTTCTGATTTTTGCAATGTTACGTAGATGGAAAAAAGCTGTCCTTGAAGCAGTCTTGATATGTTCTTCAAAAGAGAGATCAGGGTCCAGAGTAACGCCGAGGTCCTTCACAGTTTTATTTGAGACGACTGTACAACCATCCAGATTAATTGTCAGATTCAACAGAAGATCTCTTTGTTTCTTGGGACCTAGGACAAGCATCTCTGTTTTGTCCGAGTTTAAAAGTAGAAAATTTGCAGCCATCCACTTCCTTATGTCTGAAACACAGGCTACTAGCGAGGGCAATTTTGGGGCTTCACCATGTTTCATTGAAATGTACAGCTGTGTGTCGTCCGCATAGCAGTGAAATTTAACATTATGTTTTCGAATGACATCCCCAAGAGGTAAAATATATAGTGAAAACAATAGTGGTCCTAGAACGGAACCTTGAGGAACACCGAAATTTACAATTGATTTGTCAGAGGACGAACCATTCACAGAGACAAACTGATATCTTTCCGACAGATAAGATCTAAACCAGGCCAGAACTTGTCCATGTAGACCAATTTGGGTTTCCAATCTCTCCAAAAGAATGTGGTGATCGATGGTATCAAAAGCGGCACTAAGATCTAGGAGCACGAGGACAGATGCAGAGCCTCGGTCTGACGTCATTAAAAGGTCATTTACCACCTTCACAAGTGCAGTCTCAGTGCTATGATGGGGTCTAAAACCAGACTGAAGCGTTTCGTATACATTGTTTGTCTTCAGGAAGGCAGTGAGTTGCTGCGCAACAACTTTTTCTAAAATTTTTGAGAGGAATGGAAGATTCGATATAGGCCGATAGTTTTTTATAATTTCTGGGTCAAGATTCGGCTTTTTCAAGAGAGGCTTTATTACTGCCACTTTTAGTGAGCTTGGTACACATCCGGTGAATAGAGAGCCGTTTATTATGTTCAACATAGGAGGGCCAAGCACAGGAAGCAGCTCTTTCAGTAGTTTAGTTGGAATAGGGTCCAGTATGCAGCTTGAGGGTTTGGAGGCCATGATTATTTTCATCATTATGTCAAGAGATATAGTACTAAAACACTTTAGTATCTCCCTTGATCCTAGGTCCTGGCAGAGTTGTGCAGACTCAGGACAATGGAGCCCTGGAGGAATACCCAGATTTAAAGAGGAGTCCGTAATTTGCTTTCTAATGATCATGATCTTTTCCTCAAAGAAGTTCATAAATTTATTACTGCTGAAGTGAAAGCCGTCCTCCATTTGCGAATGCTGCTTTTTAGTTAGCTTTGCGACAGTGTCAAAAAGAAATTTCGGATTGTTCTTATTTTCCTCAATTAAGTTGGAAAAATAGGATGATCGTGCAGCAGTGAGGGCTCTTCGATACTGCACGGTACTGTCTTTCCAAGCTAGTCGGAAGACTTCCAGTTTAGTGTGGCTCCATTTCCGTTCCAATTTTCTGGAAGCTTGCTTCAGAGCTCGTGTATTTTCTGTATACCAGGGAGCTAGTTTCTTATGACAGATGTTTTTAATTTTTAGGGGTGCAACTGCATCTAGGGTATTGCGCAAGGTTAAATTGAGTTCCTCGGTTAGGTGGTTAGGTGGTTAACTGATTCTTGTCCTCTGACGTCCTTGGGTAGGCAGAGGGAGTCTGGAAGGGCATCAAGGAATCTTTGGGTTGTCTGTGAATTTATAGCACGACTTTTAATCTTCCTTGGTTGGGGTCTGAGCAAATTATTTGTTGCAATTGTAATTCGCAATAAAATGGTGGTCCGATAATCCAGGATTATGAGGAAAAACATTAAGATCCACAACATTTATTCCATGGGACAAAACTAGGTCCAGAGTATGACTGTGGCAGTGAGTAGGTCCAGAGACATGTTGGACAAAACCCACTGAGTCGATGATGGCTCCGAAAGCCTTTTGGAGTGGGTCTGTGGACTTTTCCATGTGAATATTTAAGTCACCAAAAATTAGAATATTATCTGCTATGACTACAAGATCCGATAGGAATTCAGGGAACTCAGTAAGGAACACTGCATATGGCCCAGGAGGCCTGTAAACAGTAGCTATAAAAAGTGATTGAGTAGGCTGCATAGATTTCATGACTAGAAGCTCAAAAGACGAAAACGTCATTGTTTTATATACGTCATTGTACTATATACACTATACTATATACTATACTATATACACTATACTATATACTATACTATACACTATACTATATACACTATACACACTATACTATACACACTATACACACTATACTATATACAATATATACACTATACTATATACACTATACACACTATACTATATACACTATACTATATACACTAAACACACTATACTATATACACTATACACACTATACTATATACTATACTATATACACTATACTATATACTATACTATACTATATACACTATACTATATACTATACTATACACTATATACACTATACACACTATACTATACACACTATACACACTATACTATATACAATATATACACTATACTATATACACTATACACACTATACTATGTACACTATACACACTATACACACTGTACTATATACAATATATACACTATACTATATACACTATACACACTATACTATACACTATACTATATACACTATACACACTATACTATATACACTATACTATATACTATACTATATACACTATACTATACACTATACTATATACACTATACTATACACTATCCTATATACTATACTATATACACTATACACACTATACTATACACTATACTATATACACTATACTATCCTATACACTATACTATATACACTATACTATATACACTATACACACTATACTATATACACTATACTATATACACTATATACACTATACTATATACACTATACACACTATACTATATACTATACTATATACACTATACTATACACTATACTATATACACTATACACACTATATATACTATACTATACACACTATACTATATACACTATACACACTATACTATATACAATATATACACTATACTATATACACTATACACACTATACTATATACACTATACACACTATACTATATACACTATACACACTATACTATATACACTATACACACTATACTATATACACTATACACACTATACTATATACACTATACACACTATACTATATACACTATACTATATACTATACTATATACTATACTATATACACTATATACACTGCACTATACACACTATACTATATACACTACACTATATACTATACACACTACACTATATACTATATACACTATGCACACTACACTATATACTATATACACTATATACACTACACTATATACTATATACACTATACACACTATATACTATATACACTATACACACTATATACAGTATACACACTATATACTATATACACTATACACACTATATATACTATACACACTACTATATACACTATGTACACTATTCTATATACACTATACACACAATACTATATACACTATACACACGATACTATATACACTATACACACTATACTATATACACTATACACACTACACTATACACACTACTATATACACTATACACACTATACACACACTATACTATATACACTATACACACTATATACTATACTATATACACTATACACATTATACTATATACACTAGACACACTATACACGCTGTCTATATACACTATATACACTGTACTATATATACTATACACACTATACTATATACACTATACTATATATACTATACACACTATACTATATACACTATACACACTATACTATATACACTACACTATACACACTATACTATATACACTATACTATATACACTATACTATATACACACTATCTATACACACTATACACACTATACTATATACACTATACACATTACTATATACACTATACACACTATACACACACTATACTATATACACTATACACACTATACTATATACACTATATACACTATACACACTATACACGCTGTCTCTATATACCATACTATATACACTATACACACTATACTATATACACTATACACACTATACACGCTGTCTATATACACTATATACACTATACTATATATACTATATACACTATACTATATATACTATACACACTATACTATATACACTATACACACTATACTATATACACACTATACTATATACACTACACTATACACACTATACACACTATACTATATACACTATACTATATACACACTATCTATATACACTATACTATATACACTGTTCTATATACACTATACACACTATACTATATACACTACACACACTATACTATATACACACTACTTTATACACTACACTATAGACACTATATACACTATACTATATACACACTATCTATATACACTATACTATATACACTATTCTATATATATTATACACACTATACTATATACACTATACACACTATACTATATACACACTACTTTATACACTACACTATAGACACTATTTACACTATACACACTATACTATATACACACTATCTATATACACTATACATACTATATACACTATACTATATACACACTATCTATATACACTATTCTATATATACTATACACACTATACTATATACACTATACACACTATACACACTATACTATATACACTATACTATATACACTATTCTATATATACTATACACACTATACTATATACACTATACACACTATACACTATACTATATACACTATACTATATACACTATACTATATACACTATCTATACACACTATACTATATACACTATTCTATATATACTATACACACTATACTATATACACTATATACACTATACTATATACACTATACTATATACACACTATCTATATACACTATACTATATACACTATTCTATATATACTATACACACTATACTATATACACTATACACACTATACTATATACACTATACTATATACACTATCTATATACACTATACAATATACACTATTCTATATATACTATACACACTATACTATATACACTATACACACTATACACTATACTATATACACTATTCTATATATACTATACACACTATACTATACACACTATACTATACACACTCAAAGAAGCCCTCTGGTGGTTTCAACGTGCATTAACGGCAACAATGGCTGACAGTAAAATATTTTGACGTCCTGCACTGTATTAGGCTGTACCACACATCAGTATCCTGCAAGCTGTGCTGCAGTATGATCCAGAAATAACGATATAATTCATGCCTTACCTTTGACGAGCTTCTTCTGTTGGCACTCCAATATGTCCCATAAACATCACAAATGGTCCTTTTGTTCGATTAATACATTTTGGCGCCTTTGATCCAGAAAAATACAGTTTCCAACTCGCGCAACATGACGACAAAATATCTCAACTTACCTGTAACCTTTGTCCAAACATTTCAAACAACTTTCCTAATACAACTTTAGGTATTTTTTTACGTAAATAATGGATCAAATTTAAGACGGGATAAACTGCGTTCAGTACCGGAGGAAAACAAAGTGGAGCCTGCTTTTCAGGTCACGAGCCTCTATCAAACAGTACACTTCACTCTACCCTCGTTCTGAACAGGGCTACTTCTTCATTACACAAAGGAAAAACACCAACCAATTTCTAAAGACTGTTGACATCCAGTGGAAGCGATAGGAACTGCAAGCAACTGCCTTAGAATTCTGGATTCTCAATGAACACCCATTGAATAGAGAGTGACCTAAACAAACAAAACATCCTGGATGGTTTGTCCTCTGGGTTTCGCCTGCCAAATAAGTTCTGTTATAATAACAGACATCATTCAAACAGTTTTAGAAACTTCAGAGTGTTTTCTATCCAAATCTACCAATGATATGCATATCCTAGCTTCTGGGCCTGAGTAGCAGGCAGTATACTTTGGGCACACTTTTCATCCGGACGTGAAAAATAGCACCCCCAAGCCATAAGAAGTTAAAGGAGGGAACCATTGTATATCCAGTGTATATAACCAGCAGCATACTACCCTGCATCCCACTGCTGGCTTACTTCTGAAGCTAAGCAGGGTTGGTCCTGGTCAGTCCCTGGATGGGAGACCAGATGCTACTGGAAGTGGTGTTGGAGGGCCAGTAGTAGGCCCTCATCAGGTCTAAAAAAAAATATCCCAATGCCCCAGGGCAGTGATTGGGGACATTGCCCTGTGTAGGGTTGCTGTCTATCAGATGGGATGTTAAACGGGTGTCCTGACTCTCTGAGGTCATTAAAGATCCCATGGCACTTATCATAGAGTAGGGGTGTTAACCCTGGTGTCCTGGATAAATTCCCAATCTGGCCCTCAGACCATCATGGCCACCTAATCATCCCCAGCTTCCGATTGGCTCGTTCATCCCCCCTCCTCTCCCCTGTAACTATTCCCCAGGTCGTTGAGAAC
This sequence comes from Salmo trutta, assembly GCF_901001165.1. Taxonomy (NCBI): domain Eukaryota; kingdom Metazoa; phylum Chordata; class Actinopteri; order Salmoniformes; family Salmonidae; genus Salmo; species Salmo trutta. The sequence continues at coordinate 51,597,815 of NC_042978.1, read as the reverse complement.
GTGTTCTCAGTCAAATTTACCTGGTAAAATAACTGTAAAATATCAAATATTGTGATATTTATTTGAGTACATAATCACGATAGGATCACAGTTGACATCGTCCAACTTTGTACACACACACCGCACGCACACACACATACGTACGTACACACACACACACACGCAGACACACACACCGCACACGCAGACACACACACCACACACACACACGCGCACACACACACGCAGACACACACCACACACGCAGACACACACCACACACACCACACACACGCATGCACGTACACACACACACACACACGTACAGTACAGACAGTGGTGTGGCTGATGTCACCAATATAAACACTTGACAATACAGACATTGTTCTCACAGTGTGCGGGGGCCCCCGTGTTAATTACCCTGGCAGTTTGGCTGCACTTCTCAACTTCCATATCATTTGCAAGAGCAACATTGTTCGGGGCTTGTAGTAAAAATGAAATACAAAACTCGTGACCTCTTCTAGCCCGTGTGACCGTCCCCGCGTGATAGAGTCGCTACGTGGGGTGGAGGTGGTGGATGTAGCTGCTGGAGGGGCACACAGTGCCTGCATCACGGCCAGCGGAGAGCTCTACACCTGGGGCAAGGGACGATACGGACGCCTGGGGCATGGAGACTCTGAGGACCAACTCAAACCCAAACTGGTAAAGCCCAAGGTTTCTCTCTTCTCTCACAACTTCTCTCTTCTCTTCTCTCGATTTCTCTTCACTCAATTGTTCTTCTCTCCTTAAATTAAGTTAACTTCGCTTCTCTTTTAACTTTTCATCCCTCCTTCTAATCTCTCCACTCGGCTTCTCTTTTCTTATCTTCTCTCCTTCTAATCTCTCCACTCGGCTTCTCTTCTCTTATCTTCTCTCCTTCTAATCTCTCCACTCGGCTTCTCTTTTCTTATCTTCTCTCCTTCTAATCTCTCCACTCGGCTTCTCTTTTCTTATCTTCTCTCCTTCTAATCTCTCCACTCGGCTTCTCTTTTCTTATCTTCTCTCAGCTTCTTTCTCTCACTCTCTAACTCACAAACACGTCCTGATGCTGAGTGAATCTCTGTCTCTCTGTGTGTCGGTCTCTCTTCAGGTGGATGCTCTGCAGGGACACAGGGTGATAGACGTGGCGTGTGGTAGTGGTGATGCCCAGACTCTTTGTCTGACTGACGATGACATGGTATGGTCCTGGGGCGATGGAGACTATGGCAAGCTTGGACGGGGCGGCAGCGACGGCTGCAAGGTCCCCATGAAGGTACAAACCAGACCCATCCTGTCCACTTACACTGCAGGTTTCGTCCCAAATGGCACTCTATTCCCGCTATCAGGGATATTCAAATCTTACCCCATGGAGGTCTGGACTATTGCTGGTTTTCTGTTCTACCTGATAATTAATTGCACCCACCTGGTATCCCAGGTCTAAATTAGTCCCTGATTAGAGGGGGATCACCCACCTGGTGTCCCAGGTCTAAATCAGTCCCTGATTAGAGGGGGATCACCCACCTGGTGTCCCAGGTCTAAATCAGTCCCTGATTAGAGGGGGAATCACCCACCTGGTGTCCCAGGTCTAAATCAGTCCCTGATTAGAGGGGGAATCACCCACCTGGTGTCCCACGTCTAAATCAGTCCCTGATTAGAGGGGAATCACCCACCTGGTGTCCCAGGTCTAAATCAGTCTCTGATTAGAGGGGGAATCACCCACCTGGTGTCCCAGGTCTAAATCAGTCCCTGATTAGAGGGGAATCACCCACCTGGTGTCCCAGGTCTAAACCAGTCCCTGTTCAGAGGGGAATCCCCCACCTGGTGTCCCAGGTCTAAATCAGTCCCTGATTAGAGGGGAATCACCCACCTGGTGTCCCAGGTCTAAACCAGGCCCTGATTAGAGGGGAATCACCCACCTGGTGTCCCAGGTCTAAACCAGGCCCTGATTAGAGGGGAATCCCCCACCTGGTGTCCCAGGTCTAAATCAGGCCCTGATTAGAGGGGGAATCACCCACCTGGTGTCCCAGGTCTAAATCAGTCCCTGATTAGAGGGGGATCACCCACCTGGTGTCCCAGGTCTAAATCAGGCCCTGATTAGAGGGGAATCAGTAGTCTAGAGTAGACGCAAGTCTCTATATCATTAAATACCCCGCCGCGACCTACCGTTAAATACCTCATCCAGTCTGAGTGATTCCTCCTTCTGAAAGACCCAATCTGTGGCACAATTTCTTCCAGGTCTTAATACTGTCCTTATAATAACATGGTTAGTGTGTGATAAAGGACCAACGATTTTCTGATTACTAACTCCAATTCTAAAGTATAGTTTCACCAGTCATGTAACCTACGGTATTTTAACGCTGGCGAACACAGCAACAAGGAGCAAGGGAGACATGGAATTAATACCCAAACCACCAAATCTTGAAAATAAAATGTTTGACTTAAAAAAAAAAAATTGACTTTATTCTCGAAAATTAAATGTTGAGTTTATTCTCAAGATTTTGCCACTTTTTTAAAGTACTATCCAAGTACCAGTACCATGACCGTCGTATTGTTTCTCTTCACTTGGCCCTACTACTCTTCTGTAATATGGTCTATCCTCTACAAACGCATAATATGGACCCAGATATGAAATTTAACAAGAAATTATGTTTTATACGAATACATTTTAATAAAGTTTATTTCAGGATATATTACCACAATTGATATAGATCTGTTATTTACCAACAAAAAAAAACAAGTAACTTTGGTAAATTATTGGTAGTTTTGCAAACTCTCGTGCACTACAGAAGTAGTAAACTATAGAGGGAATATGGTGCCATTTTGAGAAACATACACACTGTCACCGAAACATGACTGGGACATAATCTAACCGTGTGTTTTTCTCTCTCATGTCTGAGTGGAACTGTTCTCTTGCTCTGTTGTTGTCTGTAGATTGATTCTCTGACTGGACTGGGAGTGGTGAAGGTCGACTGTGGCTCCCAGTTCTCTGTTTCTCTCACCAAGTCTGGAGCAGTTTACACCTGGTGAGTAAACAAAACATCCTGACCACGGCCAACTGTTAGACTAACTATATCCCCTGACCACGGCCAACTGTTAGTAGACTAACTATATCCCCTGACCACGGCCAACTGTTAGACTAACTATATCCCCTGACCACGGCCAACTGTTAGTAGACTAACTATATCCCCTGACCACGGCCAACTGTTAGACTAACTATATCCCCTGACCACGGCCAACTGTTAGTAGACTAACTATATCCCCTGACCACGGCCAACTGTTAGTAGACTAACTATATCCCCTGACCACGGCCAACTGTTAGACTAACTATATCCCCTGACCACGGCCAACTGTTAGACTAACTATATCCCCTGACCACGGCCAACTGTTAGTAGACTAACTATATCCCCTGACCACGGCCAACTGTTAGACTAACTATATCCCCTGACCACGGTCAACTGTTAGTAGACTAACTATATCCCCTGACCACGGCCAACTGTTAGTAGACTAACTATATCCCCTGACCACGGTCAACTGTTAGTAGACTAACTATATCCCCTGACCACGGCCAACTGTTAGTAGACTAACTATATCCCCTGACCACGGCCAACTGTTAGTAGACTAACTATATCCCCTGACCACGGCCAACTGTTAGACTAACTATATCCCCTGACCACGGCCAACTGTTAGTAGACTAACTATATCCCCTGACCACGGCCAACTGTTAGACTAACTATATCCCCTGACCACGGCCAACTGTTAGTAGACTAACTATATCCCCTGACCACGGCCAACTGTTAGACTAACTATATCCCCTGACCACGGCCAACCTGTTAGTAGACTAACTATATCCCCTGACCACGGCCAACTGTTAGTAGACTAACTATATCCCCTGACCACGGCCAACTGTTAGACTAACTATATCCCCTGACCACGGCCAACTGTTAGACTAACTATATCCCCTGACCACGGCCAACTGTTAGTAGACTAACTATATCCCCTGACCACGGCCAACTGTTAGACTAACTATATCCCCTGACCACGGTCAACTGTTAGTAGACTAACTATATCCCCTGACCACGGCCAACTGTTAGTAGACTAACTATATCCCCTGACCACGGTCAACTGTTAGTAGACTAACTATATCCCCTGACCACGGCCAACTGTTAGTAGACTAACTATATCCCCTGACCACGGCCAACTGTTAGTAGACTAACTATATCCCCTGACCACGGCCAACTGTTAGACTAACTATATCCCCTGACCACGGTCAACTGTTAGTAGACTAAAGGTGACTACCACCTGTATAAATGGATGTGTGTTGTCAGGGGTAACAGTGACTACCACCTGTATAAATGGATGTGTGTTGTCAGGGGTAAAGGTGACTACCACCTGTATAAATGGATGTGTGTTGTCAGGGGTAACGGTGACTACCACCTGTATAAATGGATGTGTGTTGTCAGGGGTAACGGTGACTACCACCTGTATAAATGGATGTGTGTTGTCAGGGGTAACGGTGACTACCACCTGTATAAATGGATGTGTGTTTTCAGGGGTAAAGGTGACTACCACCTGTATAAATGGATGTGTGTTGTCAGGGGTAACGGTGACTACCACCTGTATAAATGGATGTGTGTTGTCAGGGGTAACGGTGACTACCACCTGTATAAATGGATGTGTGCTGTCAGGGGTAAAGGTGACTACCACCTGTATAAATGGATGTGTGTTGTCAGGGGTAACAGTGACTACCACCTGTATAAATGGATGTGTGTTGTCAGGGGTAACAGTGACTACCACCTGTATAAATGGATGTGTGTTGTCAGGGGTAACGGTGACTACCACCTGTATAAATGGATGTGTGTTGTCAGGGGTAACGGTGACTACCACCTGTATAAATAGATGTGTGTTGTCAGGGGTAAAGGTGACTACCACCTGTATAAATGGATGTGTGTTGTCAGGGGTAACGGTGACTACCACCTGTATAAATGGATGTGTGTTGTCAGGGGTAACAGTGACTAACACCTGTATAAATGGATGTGTGTTGTCAGGGGTAAAGGTGACTACCACCTGTATAAATGGATGTGTGTTGTCAGGGGTAACGGTGACTACCACCTGTATAAATGGATGTGTGTTGTCAGGGGTAACGGTGACTACCACCTGTATAAATGGATGTCTGTTGTCAGGGCTAACGGTGACTACCACCTGTATAAATGGATGTGTGTTTTCAGGGGTAAAGGTGACTACCACCGGCTGGGTCACGGTTCTGATGACCACGTACGGCGACCCAGACAGGTCCAGGGCCTGCAGGGGAAGAAGGTCATTGCCATAGCAACGGGGTCACTCCACTGTGTCTGCTGCACTGAGGATGGTAGGGAATTACAGATGTTTGTTTTCTGTATGTTATTACTACCACCTGTCTACTACTACTACCGCCTGTCTACTACTACTACCGCCTGTCTACTACTACCACCTGTCTACTACTACCACCTGTCTACTACTACCACCTGTCTACTACTACCACCTGTCTACTACTACCACCTGTCTACTACTACCACCACCTGTCTACTACTACTACCACCTGTCTACTACTACCACCTGTCACTACTACTACCACCTGTCTACTACTACTACCCACCTGTCTACTACTACTACCACCTGTCTACTACTACCACCACCTGTCTACTACTACCACCTGTCTACTACTACCACCACCTGTCTACTACTACCACCACCTGTCTACTACTACCACCACATGTCTACTACTACCACCTGTCTACTACTACTACTACCACCTGTCTACTACTACTACCACCTGTCTACTACCACCTGTCTATTACTACTACCACCACCTGTCTACTACTACTACCACCTGTCTACTACTACTACCACCTGTCTACTACCACCCTGTCTACTACTACCACCACCTGTCTACTACTACTACCACCACCTGTCTACTACTACTACCACCTGTCTACTACTACCACCACCTGTCTACTACTACTACTACCACCTGTCTACTACTACCACCACCTGTCTACTACTACCACCACCTGTCTACTACTACTACCACATGTCTACTACCACCACCTGTCTACTACTACTACTACCACCTGTCTACTACTACCACCACCTGTCTACTACTACTACCACCTGTCTACTACTACTACCACCTGTCTACTACTACCACCACCTGTCTACTACTACCACCACCTGTCTACTACTACCACCACCTGTCTACTACTACCACCACCTGTCTACTACCACCACCTGTCTACTACTACCACCACCTGTCTACTACTACCACCACCTGTCTACTACTACCACCACCTGTCTACTACTACCACCACCTGTCTACTACTACTACCTGTCTACTACCACTACCTGTCTACTACCACCACCTGTCTACTACTACTACCACCTGTCTACTACTACCACCACCTGTCTACTACTACCACCTGTCTACTACTACTACCACCTGTCTTCTACTACCACCTGTCTACTACTACTACCACCTGTCTACTACTACTACCACCTGTCTACTACTACTACCACCTGTCTACTACTACTACCACCTGTCTACTACTACTACCACCTGTCTACTACCACCACCTGTCTACTACTACCTCCTGTCTACTACCACCACCTGTCTACTACTACCACCTGTCTACCACCACCTGTCTACTACTACCACCTGTCTACTACTACCACCTGTCTACTACTACTACCACCTGTCTACCACCACCTGTCTACTACTACCACCTGTCTACTACTACTACCACCTGTCTACTACTACTACCACCTGTCTACTACTACTACCACCTGTCTACTACTACTACCACCTGTCTACCACCACCTGTCTACTACCTCAGTGTGTCTGTTCTATGGTATCTGTAGCTGTGTTTGTGTCTGTCTCAGGAGAAGTGTACACGTGGGGTGATAATGACGAGGGCCAGCTGGGAGACGGAACCACGAACGCCATCCAGAGACCTCGTCTGGTCGCTGCGTTGCAGGGGAAGAAGATCAACAGGGTGGCCTGTGGCTCTGCCCACACACTGGCCTGGTCCACCTCCAAACCTACCAATGGCGGGAAACTTCCTGGTCAGGTAACTACTGGACGTTATAACTACCTGGTCAGGTAACTACTGGACGTTATAGCTACCTGGTCAGGTAACTATTGGACGTTGTAACTACCTGGTCAGGTAACTACTGGACGTTATAACTACCTGGTCAGGTAACTACTGGACGTTATAGCTACCTGGTCAGGTAACTATTGGACGTTGTAACTACCTGGTCAGGTAACTTTACTGGACGTTGTAACTACCTGGTCAGGTAACTACTGGACGTTATAGCTACCTGGTCAGGTAACTACTGGACGTTGTAACTACCTGGTCAGGTAACTACTGGACGTTGTAACTACCTGGTCAGGTAACTTTACTGGACGTTGTAACTACCTGGTCAGGTAACTTTACTGGACGTTGTAACTACCTGGTCAGGTAACTTTACTGGACGTTGTAACTACCTGGTCAGGTAACTACTGGACGTTGTAACTACCTGGTCAGGTAACTTTACTGGACGTTGTAACTACCTGGTCAGGTAACTACTGGACGTTATAGCTACCTGGTCAGGTAACTACTGGACGTTGTAACTACCTGGTCAGGTAACTTTACTGGACGTTGTAACTACCTGGTCAGGTAACTACTGGACGTTGTAACTACCTGGTCAGGTAACTACTGGATGTTGTAACTACCTGGTCAGGTAACTTTCCTGGACGTTGTAACTACCTGGTCAGGTAACTTTACTGGACGTTGTAACTACCTGGTCAGGTAACTACTGGACGTTATAGCTACCTGGTCAGGTAACTACTGGACGTTGTAACTACCTGGTCAGGTAACTTTACTGGACGTTGTAACTACCTGGTCAGGTAACTACTGGACGTTGTAACTACCTGGTCAGGTAACTACTGGACGTTGTAACTACCTGGTCAGGTAACTTTACTGGACGTTGTAACTACCTGGTCAGGTAACTACTGGACGTTGTAACTACCTGGTCAGGTAACTACTGGACGTTGTAACTACCTGGTCAGGTAACTACTGGACTGTCTGGGCTGTTGTATAACCACTAGATGGTAGTAGGGCTGTGTTGTATAACCACTAGATGGTAGTGGGGCTGTGTTGTATAACCACTAGATGGTAGTAGGGCTGTGTTGTATAACCACTAGATGGTAGTGGGGCTGTGTTGTATAACCACTAGATGGTAGATGGTAGTAGGGCTGTGTTGTATAACCACTAGATGGTAGTGGGGCTGTGTTGTATAACCACTAGATGGTAGTGGGGCTGTGTTGTATAACCAGTAGATGGTAGATGGTAGTAGGGTTGTGTTGTATAACCACTAGATGGTAGTGGGGCTGTGTTATATAACCACTAGATGGTAGTAGGCTGTGTTATATAACCACTAGATGGTAGTAGGGCTGTGTTATATAACCACTAGATGGTAGTAGGGCTGTGTTGTATAACCACTAGATGGTAGTGGGGCTGTGTTGTATAACCACTAGATGGTAGTAGGGCTGTGTTATATAACCACTAGATGGTAGTAGGCTGTGTTATATAACCACTAGATGGTAGTAGGGCTGTGTTGTATAACCACTAGATGGTAGTAGGGCTGTGTTGTATAACCACTAGATGGTAGTGGGGCTGTGTTATATAACCACTAGATGGTAGTAGGGCTGTGTTATATAACCACTAGATGGTAGTGGGGCTGTGTTATATAACCACTAGATGGTAGTGGGGCTGTGTTATATAACCACTAGATGGTAGTAGGGCTGTGTTGTATAACCACTAGATGGTAGTGGGGCTGTGTTGTATAACCACTAGATGGTAGTAGGGCTGTGTTATATAACCACTAGATGGTAGTAGGCTGTGTTATATAACCACTAGATGGTAGTAGGGCTGTGTTGTATAACCACTAGATGGTAGTAGGGCTGTGTTATATAACCACTAGATGGTAGTGGGGCTGTGTTGTATAACCACTAGATGGTAGTAGGGCTGTGTTGTATAACCACTAGATGGTAGTAGGGCTGTGTTATATAACCACTAGATGGTAGTGGGGCTGTGTTATATAACCACTAGATGGTAGTAGGGCTGTGTTATATAACCACTAGATGGTAGTAGGGCTGTGTTGTATAACCACTAGATGGTAGTGGGGCTGTGTTATATAACCACTAGATGGTAGTGGGGCTGTGTTGTATAACCACTAGATGGTAGTAGGGCTGTGTTGTATAACCACTAGATGGTAGTGGGGCTGTGTTGTATAACCACTAGATGGTAGTAGGGCTGTGTTGTATAACCACTAGATGGTAGTGGGGCTGTGTTGTATAACCACTAGATGGTAGTGGGGCTGTGTTGTATAACCACTAGATGGTAGTGGGGCTGTGTTGTATAACCACTAGATGGTAGTAGGGTTGTGTTGTATAACCACTAGATGGTAGTGGGGCTGTGTTGTATAACCACTAGATGGTAGTAGGGCTGTGTTGTATAACCACTAGATGGTAGTGGGGCTGTGTTGTATAACCACTAGATGGTAGATGGTAGTAGGGCTGTGTTGTATAACCACTAGATGGTAGTGGGGCTGTGTTGTATAACCACTAGATGGTAGTGGGGCTGTGTTGTATAACCAGTAGATGGTAGATGGTAGTAGGGTTGTGTTGTATAACCACTAGATGGTAGTGGGGCTGTGTTGTATAACCACTAGATGGTAGATGGTAGTAGGGCTGTGTTGTATAACCACTAGATGGTAGTGGGGCTTTGTTGTATAACCACTAGATGGTAGATGGTAGTGGGGCTGTGTTGTATAACCACTAGATGGTAGATGGTAGTGGGGCTGTGTTGTATAACCACTAGATGGTAGTAGGGCTGTGTTGTATAACCACTAGATGGTAGTGGGGCTGTGTTGTATAACCACTAGATGGTAGTAGGGTTGTGTTGTATAACCACTAGATGGTAGTGGGGCTGTGTTGTATAACCACTAGATGGTAGTAGGGTTGTGTTGTATAACCACTAGATGGTAGTGGGGCTGTGTTGTATAACCACTAGATGGTAGTAGGGCTGTGTTGTATAACCACTAGATGGTAGTGGGGCTGTGTTGTATAACCACTAGATGGTAGATGGTAGTAGGGCTGTGTTGTATAACCACTAGATGGTAGTGGGGCTGTGTTGTATAACCACTAGATGGTAGTGGGGCTGTGTTGTATAACCAGTAGATGGTAGATGGTAGTAGGGTTGTGTTGTATAACCACTAGATGGTAGTGGGGCTGTGTTGTATAACCACTAGATGGTAGATGGTAGTAGGGCTGTGTTGTATAACCACTAGATGGTAGTGGGGCTGTGTTGTATAACCACTAGATCAGGGGTGTCAAACTCATTTTAGCTCAGGGGCCACATGGAGGAAAATCTATTCCCAAGTGGGCCGGACCGGTAAAATCATGGTATATATAACTTAAAAACAACAACTTCAGATTGTTTTCTTTGTTTTAATACGATCAACATAAAGCTGGAGCCTGAGGACAGTGTGTCCACAATAGTACAAGCACAACATCACTATTAATCATAAAACACCTCAAGTTTATTTGAAAATTCTAAAGAAAAAGAACACACAAACACACAATGCCTCAGTGATTCACAGAAGTATATCACAGATCACAGAACTATATCAGGGTGTCTCATGCAGCACTTTAAGTGGGGTTGCATAGTTTAGTTGACTCCTGATACCTGGCATCTTTTAGCTTTCACCAGCACATCAATATCAGGCGTCACATCCTGAGTGGCAGCCAACTTCAGGATGTGATTCAAGTGCTTGTGCGTGAGCCTTGAGCACAGCTTTGTTTTATTTATGCTCATTACAGAGAACTTGCTCACAAAGATATGTGGTTCCAAACATGCACAACAGTTTTGCAGCGAGGGCTGTCAAGTTGGGGTAACCTGGCAAGAGATTCTGATAAAATGTGTCCAAGCCAGCTGCGGCAAATTTGCCCTTCATATCCGAGTCGCACTGCAAGTCTATTATTTCAAGCTGACGGGCAGATCAGAGGGATTCACGGTGAATGGCAAAAAACGTTGAAGTCTTTCTCCAGTTCACCAAAAATCTGAAAGCGTTGCTCAAACTCCCGTAACAGTCCCGTTATTTTATCTTTGAACCGCTTCATGTCTGCCACATGTTGGGTCACGCACACATTTTTCAGACAGGGGAAGTGAGCTGCATCACCACCGGCGAGTTGCGTCTCCCACAATGTCATAATACTGCGTGACGACTTTGTTGCGCCCTTGCAGCTGTTTGTTCAAGTTATTCAGGTGCTCTGTAACATCCACCATAAATGCAAGGTCCTGCATCCATTCTGCGGAATGAAATTCTAACACTGGTTTGCCCTTTTCTTCCATGAACTGTTCAATTTCTTCTCGTAAATCAAAGAAACGCCTAAGCACAGCACCTCGGCTTAACCATCTTACCTCAGTGTGGTATGGCAGGCCATAGATGTGGTCTTTCTCTCTGAGAAGGCTGTCAAACTGACGGTGATTCAGGCTTCTGGATCGGATGAAATTAACAGTTTGGATGACCACCTTCATGACGTTATCCATCTTTAATGACTTGCAACACAAAGCCTCCTGGTGCAAAATACAGTGAAAAGTCCAAAAATCACGTCCTCCATTTGCAGATTGCACTTTCTCTCTGAACTTTGTCACAACGCCTGCTTTTTTTCCCGATCATTGAGGGCGCACCATCTGTAGCCAGGCTGACAGCGCGGGACCAGTCCACTCCGACCCTGTCCAGCGCGCCGAAAATATCAGCTGCTGTCGTTGTATCTGTCATCGGCACCAACTCCACGAACTCCTCGGTGACGGTCAATGTGTCATCAACTCCGCGGATGAAAATGGCCAGTTGTGCAACATCTGTAATGTCCGTACTTTCATCAATTGCAACTGAAAACCCAATAAATGACTTTACTTTTTGCTTCAACTGGCTGTCCAAATCCACTGAAAGATCGGAAATCCTGTCTGCAACTGTGTTTCTTGTCAGGCTGATATTTGCAAAAGCCTGGCGCTTTTCAGGGCACACAATCTCCGCTGCCTTCATCATGCATGTTTTTACAAATTCACCCTCACTAAATGGTTTTGAAGCCACTGCGATTTCATTAGCAATGAGATAGCTAGCTTTCACTGCAGCGTCACTGATGTCTCGGCTGTGAGTAAACACAGACTGCTGTTTCTTCAGACCCGCCAGACCCGCGTCCACTTGTATCTTTTTTGACAGAGACATATTGGGGCAATGATGGAGCCAAAGCAAATAATGTTAGAAAGTAGAAGTCGTAATAAATATCGCGGGCAAAACAAAGTAGCTCATCCGGACTGGCTGCACTTGCTTGACCTACTTGCTCTGCTCCGGTATAAACAGTTTGCTTGCTTAACACAATTGCTATTGCGCCATCCAGTGGATGCAATTGGAACAGCAGTTTATTTTGAGAAATTGCAGCTCATTTTTATACTTTACAAAATCATCTCGCGGGCCGGATTAAACCCCTTTGCGGGCCTGATCCGGCCCGCGGGCCGGACGTTTGACACCCCTGCACTAGATGGTAGATGGTAGTGGGGCTGTGTTGTATAACCACTAGATGGTAGTGGGGCTGTGTTATATAACCACTAGATGGTAGTGGGGCTGTGTTGTATAACCACTAGATGGTAGTAGGGCTGTGTTATATAACCACTAGATGGTAGTAGGGCTGTGTTATATAACCACTAGATGGTAGATGG
>NC_042978.1:51550024-51580024 GCF_901001165.1 Salmo trutta | reverse complement strand
GTTTGGGGTTTTAGGCTGGGTTTCTGTACAGCACTTTGAGATATCAGCTGATGTAAGTTGGGAATGTGGTTAGGCATTAGGAATGTGGTTAGGCGTTGGGAATGTGGTTAGGCGTTGGGAATGTGGTTAGGCGTTGGGAATGTGGTTAGGTGTTGGGAATGTGGTAAGGTGTTAGGAATGTGGTTAGGCGGTAGGAATGTGGTTAGGCGTTGGGAATGTGGTTAGGTGTTGGGAATGTGGTTAGGTGTTGGGAATGTGGTTAGGCGTTGGGAATGTGGTTAGGCGGTAGGAATGTGGTTAGGCGGTAGGAATGTGGTTAGGCGTTAGGAATCTGGTTTGGCGTTAGGAATCTGGTTAGGCGTTGGGAATGTGGTTAGGCGGTAGGAATGTGGTTAGGCGTTAGGAATGTGTTTAGGCTTTAGGAATGTGGTTAGGAATGTGGTTAGGCGGTAGGAATGTGGTTAGGCGGTAGGAATGTGGTTAGGAATGTGGTTAGGTGTTAGGAATGTGGATAGGCGTTAGGTATGTGGTTAGGAATCTGGTTAGGCGTTAGGAATGTGGTTAGGTGTTAGGAATGTGGTTAGGTGTTAGGAATGTGGTTAGGCGGTAGGCATGTGGTTAGGTGGTAGGAATGTGGTTAGGTTTTAGGAATGTGGATAGGTGTTAGGAATGTGGTTAGGAATGTGGTTGGCGTTAGGAATGTGGATAGGTGTTAGGAATGTGGTTAGGAATGTGGTTAGGTGTTAGGAATGTGGTTAGGCGTTAGGAATGTGGTTAGGCGTTAGGAATGTGGTTAGGCGTTAGGAATGTGGTTAGGAATGTGGTTAGGTGTTAGGAATGTGGTTAGGCGTTAGGAATGTGGTTAGGCGTTAGGAATGTGGTTAGGCGTTGGGAATGTGGTTAGGCGTTGGGAATGTGGTTAGGCGTTGGGAATGTGGTTAGGCGTTAGGAATGTGGTTAGGCGTTAGGAATGTGGTTAGGCGTTAGGAATGTGGTTAGGAATGTGGTTAGGCGTTGGGAATGTGGTTAGGCGTTAGGAATGTGGTTAAGCGTTAGGAATGTGGTTAGGCGTTAGGAATGTGGTTAGGCGTTGGGAATGTGGTTAGGCGTTGGGAATGTGGTTAGGCGTTGGGAATGTGGTTAGGCGTTAGGAATGTGGTTAGGCGTTAGGAATGTGGTTAGGAATGTGGTTAGGTGTTAGGAATATGGTTAGGCGTTAGGAATGTGGATAGGTGTTAGGAATGTGGTTAGGTGTTAGGAATGTGGTTAGGCGTTAGGAATGTGGTTAGGCGGTAGGAATGTGGTTAGGCGTTGGGATTGTGGTTTGTGGTTAGGAATGTGGTTAGGATTGTGGTTAGGCGTTGGGATTGTGGTTAGGCGTTAGGAATGTGGTTAGGAATGTGGTTAGGAATGTGGTTAGGCGTTGGGAATGTGGTTAGGCGTTGGGATTGTGGTTAGGCGTTAGGAATGTGGTTAGGCGTTGGGAATGCGGTTAGGAATGTGGTTAGGCGTTAGGAATGTGGTTAGGCGTTAGGAATGTGGTTAGGCGTTAGGAATGTGGTTAGGCGTTGGGAATGTGGTTAGGCGTTGGGAATGTGGTTAGGCGTTGGGAATGTGGTTAGGCGTTAGGAATGTGGTTAGGCGTTAGGAATGTGGTTAGGAATTTGGGAAGGGTACCTAAAAACAAGTCTGCAGTGTTGAAGGTGCCCAAGAACACAGTGGCCTCCATCATTCAGGCCTTTATGGTTGAGGTATTATTACCTCAAAAAATCTGTTTTTGCTTTGTCGTTATAGGGTATTGTGTGTAGATTGATGTGGAAAAAGTCAAATGGTCTGAATACTTTCCGAATTCACTGTGTTATCAGATATAGGACAGACACTGAAGAACAAACTTCCTTTTAGATTTGTGTTTAGATTTTTGTTCTGTTTTTCGATGCGTTTCTATTGGCTAATAGCAGTAATCTGTTATTCAATGTGTTTCTATGGGCTAATAGCAGTAATCAGTTATTCAATGTGTTTCTATGGGCTAATAGCAGTAATCTGTTATTCAATGTGTTTCTATGGGCTAATAGCAGTAAGGACTATCTGTTATTCAATGTGTTTCTATGGGCTAGTAGCAGTAATCTGTTATTCAATGTGTTTCTATGGGCTAATAGCAGTAATCTGTTATTCAATGTTTTTCTATGGCTAATAGCAGTAATCTGTTATTCAATGTGTTTGCATTGGCTAATAGCAGTAATCTGTTATTCAATGTGTTTCTATGGGCTAATAGCAGTAAGGCCAAATGCAATGTTTCATCAAATATTGTTTTTATATAAATATTTTGTTTTAAACCTTAAGGGGGTCCTATAATTCTAAATCAAATAGCTGAATGATACTTGATTGTGACCATGTTAAAACAATTCCATGTTATCTTAGTAGAAACCGCCCCAGAGGGTTTTATTAAGGAGTGTATTTCATAAAGGTTCAGACTATCGTCTGAAGCATTCTGGCCAAGAGTAGGAGACAATATTTTGTGACTGTGGACGTTTTGTTTTCAGCTTTAGTGGAATTTTCCGCTCTGTCTGTCCTACATTCCTCTTTTTGCATTCTGTATCAAATATTTTTTGGGGGGGGAAATAGGCAATAGCATATAGGAAAATGACTCAGAATGTCACTTGTGTGCTGCCCTGCTGTGCTCTGTGAGACTCCATCCTTTACTGCGGTGCGCCGTTCAAATAGGCTAAAAACCATCATGTCTCGTCACCATTAACGATGGCTGTCAATCGTTGTCGATAGACGACACAGTCGTAAAATCGCCCAACTCTGTGGATGACTGGTGGGAGGCTGCAGTGAGTCTGTAATAGAGAGGTGTGTGTGTGTGTGTGTGTGTGTCTGCTAGGTGAGTCTGTGGATGACTGTGGCGGGGGCTACAGCGAGTCTGTAATAGAGGTGTGTGTGTGTGTGTGTGTGTGTGTGTGTCTGCTAGGTGAGTCTGTGGATGACTGTGGCGGGGGCTACAGCGAGTCCATAGCAGAGATGTGTGAGGAGCTGCAGAACGGCCTGACCCCTCTCCTCATCGTGACCCCGAACGGACGAGACGAATCAGGGGCCAACAGAGACTGTTTCCTGCTCAACCCTGCAGCCAAGTCAGCCCTGCATATGAACATGTTTAGATTCTTAGGTAGGTACCCTCTACCTCCGTTACCTAACCCTGACCCCTAACCCTGAATCCTAACCCTGACCCCTAACCCTGAATCCTAACCCTGACCCCTAACCCTGAATCCTGACCCTAACCCTGACCCCTAACCCTGAATCCTAACCCAGACCCCTAACCCCTGACCCCTACCCCTGATCCCTATCCCTGACCCCTATCCCTGACCCCTACCCCTGACCCCTAACCCTGATCCCTAACCCTGATACCTACCCCTGACCCCTAACCCATCAGCCAAGTCAGCCCTGTACCTAACTATGTTCAGATTCCTGGGGAAAGTATAGCCCTAAACCAGGGCTCTCCAACCCTGTTCCTGGAGAGATACCCTCCTGGAGGGTTCTAATTCCAACCCTGTTCCGGTAGAGAGACCCTTCTCGAGGTTTTAACTGGGTCCCTAAAGTAGCCTTTATATTTACTATATATCCCTAAAGTAGCTCTCTGTTTACTATATATCCCTAAAGTAGCTCTCTGTTTACTATATATCCCTAAAGTAGCTCTCTGTTTACTATATATCCCTAAAGTAGCTCTCTGTTTGCTATATATCCCTAAAGTAGCTCTCTGTTTACTATATATCCCTAAAGTAGCTCTCTGTTTACTATATATATCCCTAAAGTAGCTCTCTGTTTACTATATATCCCTAAAGTAGCTCTCTGTTTACTATATATCCCTAAAGTAGCTCTCTGTTTACTATATATCCCTAAAGTAGCTCTCTGTTTACTATATATCCCTAAAGTAGCCTTTATATTTATGGATCTCCTCTCAGTCTCAACCCTAACCCAGTCTAATAGAGATGTATCTCTGTCCTGTAGGAGTGCTCCTGGGCATAGCCATCCGTACTGGATCTCCTCTGTCTCAACCCTAACCCAGTCTAATAGAGATGTATCTCTGTCCTGTAGGAGTGTTCCTGGGCATAGCCATCCGTACTGGATCTCCTCTGTCTCAACCCTAACCCAGTCTAATAGAGATGTATCTCTGTCCTGTAGGAGTGCTCCTGGGCATAGCCATCTGTACTGGATCTCCTCTCAGTCTCAACCCTAACCCAGTCTAATAGAGATGTATCTCTGTCCTGTAGGAGTGTTCCTGGGCATAGCCATCCGTACTGGATCTCCTCTGTCTCAACCCTAACCCAGTCTAATAGAGATGTATCTCTGTCCTGTAGGAGTGCTCCTGGGCATAGCCATCCGTACTGGATCTCCTCTCAGTCTCAACCCTAACCCAGTCTAATAGAGATGTATCTCTGTCCTGTAGGAGTGCTCCTGGGCATAGCCATCCGTACTGGATCTCCTCTCAGTCTCAACCCTAACCCAGTCTAATAGAGATGTATCTCTGTCCTGTAGGAGTGCTCCTGGGCATAGCCATCCGTACTGGATCTCCTCTGTCTCAACCCTAACCCAGTCTAATAGAGATGTATCTCTGTCCTGTAGGAGTGCTCCTGGGCATAGCCATCCGTACTGGATCTCCTCTCAGTCTCAACCTGGCTGAACCTGTCTGGAAACAGCTGGCTGGGATGAACCTCACCATCGCTGACCTCAGTGAGGTACTGTACCTGCCGTGTGTGTGTGTGTGTGTGTTGAATAAATATGGTGTATCAGTAAGTTCAGGACTTAGTTAGAGGTGTCTGTGTTGGGGGGGGGGGGGTGCTGTGTGTGTGTTGGGGGAGGGAGGGAGGGGTGCTGTGTGTGTGGAGGGAGGAGGGAGGGGTGCTGTGTGTGTGTTTGGGAGGGGGGAGGGAGGGAGGGAGGGGGGAGGGGTGCTGTGTGTGTTGGGAGGGGGGGGGAGGAGGGGTGCTGTGTGTGTGTTGGGAGGGGGGGAGGGGTGTTGTGTGTGTTGGGAGGGAGGGGGGAGGGAGGGAGGGGTGCTGTGTGTGTTGGGAGGGAGGGAGGAGGGAGGGGGGAGGGGTGCTGTGTGTGTTGGGAGGGAGGGAGGGAGGGAGGAAGGGGGGAGGGGTGCTGTGTGTGTGTTGGGGGAGGGAGGGAGGGGTGCTGTGTGTGTTGGGAGGGAGGGAGGAAGGGGGGAGGGGTGCTGTGTGTGTGTTGGGGGAGGGAGGGAGGGGTGCTGTGTGTGTTGGGAGGGAGGGAGGGAGGGGGGAGGGGTGCTGTGTGTGTTGGGAGGGAGGGAGGGAGGGGGGGAGGGGTGCTGTGTGTGTGTTGGGGGGGGGAGGGGTGCTGTGTGTGTTGGGAGGGAGGGAGGAAGGGGGGAGGGGTGCTGTGTGTGTTGGGAGGGAGGGAGGGAGGGAGGGAGGGGTGCTGATATGGAGCGTAATGGAATCATAATGAGGCCTGAGTTAAAACTTCACTTGATCAATTACAGAACTTTTCCTGAAACTAAACCTTACAGATGTAAAATATTATACACTGCATACATACATACCTATACATTACTCTACATATACCTTCTACTGTAGTTAACAGACTGGGTTACGGTGTTGACTCTACCTTTTACTGTAGTTAACAGGCTGGGTTACGGTGTTGACTCTACCTTCTACTGTAGTTAACAGGCTGGGTTACGGTGTTGACTCTACCTTCTACTGTAGTTAACAGGCTGGGTTACGGTGTTGACTCTACCTTCTACTGTAGTTAACAGGCTGGGTTACGGTGTTGACTCTACCTTCTACTGTAGTTAACAGGCTGGGTTACGGTGTTGACTCTACCTTCTACTGTAGTTAACAGGCTGGGTTACGGTGTTGACTCTACCTTCTACTGTAGTTAACAGGCTGGGTTACGGTGTTGACTCTACCTTCTACTGTAGTTAACAGGCTGGGTTACGGTGTTGACTCTACCTTCTACTGTAGTTAACAGGCTGGGTTACCCTCTAATGACAGTGGAGAAAAAGTCTAAAGTCAAGATTTCCCAGAAGTCATTCAATCTTATTATATTGTTGTAGCTGTGTATGCATCCCATCTTTAGCCTTGGTGCTTGTTGTGTGCCTGTGTGTGTGTTGGGGGGGGAGGGAGGGCCTGTGTGTGTGTTGGGGGGGGAGGGAGGGCCTGTGTGTGAGAGACTAGTGTGTCCTGCGGCCCGTGTGCGTCTCTCCTGCATCCACGCTGTAATCATGAGCCTCTAGAACGTGTACTGCCTGATCGCGCTGCAGGAAGAGGCTGTTTTCTTCACAAAGCTTCTGTTGTCACGCCGGTTTAGCCCCAAAGCTTTACTAAAGGTTACACAGGAATTTTACCCACCACCAGAATACAGCCAGAGAGCATCACACACACACACACACACGCACGCACGCACGCACACACGCACGCACACACTCAGTCATACTGTGTATACACACTGATAGGAATCAGAGAGGACTCACATGCAAAATGTGAGTTATGACTTTCACTTTAAAACAATGTCAAAAATGTATTCCTTTCCTTAAGAGCCAACTCCCATGAGATCCCCGTTCAAGGTCTCCTAGACTGTAGAGATGGACAGTCCAGTGAAGAACACACATTTAGATGAAAAACACATTGAACTAAAGTCAAGGCCGCCGGTTTTTTCTAGTGTCATTTTTGCACTTTTATTTTTTATTTATTTTATTTCACCTTTATTTAACCAGGTAGACCAGTTGAGAACAAGTCCTTTATTTAACCAGGTAGGCCAGTTGAGAACGAGTCCTTTATTTAACCAGGTAGGCCAGTTGAGAACAAGTCCTTTATTTAACCAGGTAGGCCAGTTGAGAACAAGTCCTTTATTTAACCAGGTAGGCCAGTTGAGAACAAGTCCTTTATTTAACCAGGTAGGCCAGTTGAGAACAAGTCCTTTATTTAACCAGGTAGGCTAGTTGAGAACAAGTCCTTTATTTAACCAGGTTGGCTAGTTGAGAACAAGTTCTCATTTACAACTGCGACCTGGCCAAGATAAAGCAAAGCAGTGTGATACCAACACAACACAGAGTTACACATGGAGTAAAACAAACATACAGTCAATAATACAGTAGAAAAATTATATACAATGTGAGCAAATGAGGTGAGATAAGAGAGGTAAAGGCAATAAATAGGCCATAGTGGCGAAGTAATTACAATATAGCAGATTAACACTGGAGTGATAGATGAGCAGATGATGATGTGCAAGTAGAGATACTGGTGTGCAAAAGAGCAGAAAAGTAAATAAAAACAGTATGGGGATGAGGTAGGTAGATTGGGTGGGCTATTTACAGATGGACTATGTACAGCTGCAGCGATCGGTTAGCTGCTCAGATAGCTGATGTTTAAAGTTGGCGAGGGAAATATAAGTCTCCAGCTTCAGTGATTTTTGCAATTCGTTCCAGTCACTGGCAGCAGTGAGCATAGAGCATACAGGTCGCAGTGGTGGGTAGTATAAGGGGCTTTGGTAACAAAACTGATGGCACTGTGATAGACTGCATCCAGTTTGCTGAGTGTTGGAGGCTATTTTGGAAATGACATCGCCGAAGTCAAGGATTGGTAGGACAGTCAGTTTTACGAGGTTAAGTTTGGCGGCGTGAGTGAAGGAGGCTTTGTTGCGACATAGAAAGCCGATTCTAGATTTGATTTTGGATTGGAGATGTTTAGTATGAGTCTGGAAGGAGAGTTTACAGTCTAGCCAGACACCCAGGTATTTGTAGTTGTCCACATATTCTAAGTTAGAACCGTCCAGAGTAGTGATGCTAGTCGGGCGGACGGGTACGGGCAGCAAACTGTTGAAAAGCGTGCATTTAGTTTTACTAGCGTTTAAGAGCAGTTGGAGGCCACGGAAGGAGAGTTGTATGGCATTGAAGCTCGTCTGGAGGTTAGTTAACACAGTGTCCAAAGAAGGGCCAGAAGTATACAGAATGGTGTCGTCTGCTTAGAGGTGGATCAGGGAATCACCTGCAGCAAGAGCGACATCATTGATATATACAGAGAAAAGAGTCGGCCCGAGAATTGAACCCTGTGGCACCCCCATAGAGACTGCCAGAGGTCCGGACAACATGCCCTCTGATTCCATAAGTCTCTATGGGGGTACCACAGGGTTCAGTTCTCGCTACTGATCACCAGTGTTCCCTCTAAGCTGGGTGCTACTGATCACCAATGTTCCCTCTAATCTGGGTGCTACCTATCACCAATGTTCAGAGTTTTCCCAGTTAGTTAAAACTATCAACGTTTTGCTCTACTGTGGGAATGGTGCTCGAATCAACACAATATTATCCACTTTCAATGTAACATACCGAAACAAAACTAACACCTCCAAAGCCTCCTTCACTCATGGACAGTGATCTGTTTATTAACTTGGCTTTCGAAGACTTTAGAAAGGCAGGGCAGGATGGATATAGGTCTGTAACAGTTTGGGTCTAGTGTCTCCCCCTTTGAAGAGGGGGATGACCGCGGCAGCTTTCCAATCTTTAGGGATCTCGGACAATACGAAAGAGAGGTTGAAACGGCTGGTAATAGGGGTTGCAACAATGGCGGCGGATAGTTTTAGAAAGAGGGGGTCCAGATTGTCTAGCCCAGCTGATTTGTATGGGTCCAGGTTTTGCCGCTCTTTCAGAACATCTGCGATCTGGATTGGGTGAAGGAGAAGCTGGGGAGGAGGTGCTCTTATTCTCCATGGACTTTACAGTGTCCCAAAACTTTTTGGAGTTAGAGCTACAGAATGCAAATTTCTGTTTGAAAAAGCTAGCCTTAGCTTTCCTAACTGACTGTGTGTATTGGTTCCTGACTTCCCTGAAAAGTTGCATATCGCGGCGACTATTTGATGCTACTGCAGAACGCCACATGATGTTTTTTGTGTTGCTCGAGGGCAGACAGGTCTGGAGTGAACCAAGGACTATATCTATTCCTAGTTCTACATTTTTGAAAGGGGCATGCTTATTTAAGATGGTGAGGAAATTACTTTTAAAGAATGACCAGGCATCCTCGACTGACGGGATGAGGTCAATTCCCTTCCAGGATACCCCGGCCAGGTCGATTGAAAAGGCCTGCTCGCTGAAGTGTTTTAGGGAGCGTTTGACAGTGATGAGGGGTGGTCGTTTGACCGCGGACCCATTACGGATGCAGGCAATGAGGCAGTGATTGCTGAGATCCTGATTGAAAACAGCAGAGGTGTATTTGGAGGGCGAGTTGGTTAGGATAATATCTATGAGGGTGCCAGTGTTTACGGATTTAGGGTTGTACCTGGTGGGTTCATTGATAATTTGTGTGAGGTTGAGGGCATCAAGCTTGGACTGTAGGACTGCCGGGGTGTTATGCATGTCCCAGTTTAGGTCACCTAACAGAACGAACTCTGAAGATAGATGGGGGGCAATCAATTCACATATGGTGTCCAGGGCACAGCTGGGAGCGGAGGGGGGTCGATAACAGGCGGCAACAGCGAGAGACTTATTTCTGGAGAGATTCATTTTTAAAATTAGAAGTTTGAATTGCTTCGGGTATAGACTTGGCAAGTACGCCAGAAGTTTTGCATTCGAATGAAGTGTTGTTCTTTCCTCTTCAGGTGGATAAAGACTTTATCCCTGGCCTGATGTACATCAGAGACAACGAGGCCACGGCTGAGGAGTTTGAGGGCATGACTCTCCCCTTCACAGTCCCTAACGCTAGCGGACAGGACATTCAGCTCAGCTCTAAATACTCCCACATCACCCTGGAGAACAGGGCCGAGTACGTCCGCCTCGCCATCAACTACAGGTGAGAACAACTACCGATCACCAATGTTCCCTCTAAGCTGTGCTCGCGCTACCGATCACCAATGTTCCCTCTAAGCTGCTCTACTGATCACCATTGTTCCCTCTAAGCTGCTCTACTGATCACCAGTGTTCCCTCTAAGCTGCTCTACCGATCACCAATGTTCCCTCTAAGCTGCTCTACCGATCACCAATGTTCCCTCTAAGCTGGGTGCTACCGATCACCAATGTTCCCTCTAAGCTGCTCTACCGATCACCAATGTTCCCTCTAAGCTGGGTGCTACCGATCACTAATGTTCCCTCTAAGCTGCTCTACTGATCACCAATGTTCCCTCTAAGCTGGGTGCTACCGATCACCAATGTTCCCTCTAAGCTGCTCTACTGACCACCAATGTTCCCTCTAAGCTGCTCTACCGATCCCCAATGTTCCCTCTAAGCTGCTCTACCGATCACCAATGTTCCCTCTAAGCTGCTCTACCGATCACCAATGTTCCCTCTAAGCTGGGTGCTACCGATCACCAATGTTCCCTCTAAGCTGCTCTACTGATCACCAATGTTCCCTCTAAGCTGCTCTGCTGATCACCAATGTTCCCTCTAAGCTGCTCTACCGATCACCAATGTTCCCTCTAAGCTGCTCTACTGATCACCAATGTTCCCTCTAAGCTGCTCTACCGACCACCAATGTTCCCTCTAAGCTGCTCTACTGATCACCAATGTTCCCTCTAAGCTGCTCTACCGATCACCAATGTTCCCTCTAAGCTGCTCTACTGATCACCAATGTTCCCTCTAAGCTGCTCTACCGATCACCAATGTTCCCTCTAAGCTGCTCTACTGATCACCAATGTTCCCTCTAAGCTGCTCTACTGATCACCAATGTTCCCTCTAAGCTGCTCTACTGATCACCAATGTTCCCTCTAAGCTGCTCTACCGATCACCAATGTTCCCTCTAAGCTGCTCTACTGATCACCAATGTTCCCTCTAAGCTGGGTGCTACCGATCACCAATGTTCCCTCTAAGCTGCTCTACTGATCACCAATGTTCCCTCTAAGCTGCTCTACTGATCACCAATGTTCCCTCTAAGCTGCTCTACTGATCACCAATGTTCCCTCTAAGCTGGGTGCTACTGATCACCAGTGTTCCCTCTAAGCTGCTCGCGCTACCGATCACCAATGTTCCCTCTAAGCTGGGTGCTACCGATCACCAATGTTCCCTCTAAGCTGCTCAAGCTACCGATCACCAATGTTCCCTCTAAGCTGCTCAAGCTACTGATCACCAATGTTCCCTCTAAGCTGCTCTACTGATCACCAATGTTCCCTCTAAGCTGCTCTACCGATCACCAATGTTCCCTCTAAGCTGCTCTACCGATCACCAATGTTCCCTCTAAGCTGCTCTACCGATCACCAATGTTCCCTCTAAGCTGTTCCCTCTAACCGATCTCTACACAGACCGGTGCAGTATAACCAATCAGAGCTGCACTAGGCCTATATGCAAATAGACCATTGCCATATATGGATCTGTGCCATTTACTTTGAACTGGACTGTGTTTACAGCATGAGCGGTCGTGAGTCCATGTGATTGTTTTGAGATCGAAGCGAGAGCTGCATGTAGCCGCGTGTCCACATTTTTAAAAGTTGTTTCTTGCATCAACCATCACAGCAGCAGTCCCCTCCTTGTCTGAAGGATAAGTAGATCAACAGGTTAATGTCAAGCCCTTTCCAAAGTCTCATGGAATGTTGGAAAGCCCTTTCCAAAGTCTCATGGAATGTAGGCCTACATTGAACACCGCACATTGGCTGATACAGTAGGCTGAATGGGATGCATTTTCTCCATTGTTTTTGATGGTAGGCCACTCTGGTAGGCCTACATTATGATAAAATAGCCACAGTAGCCTACTTGGCCACTGTTAAAACTGGAACTTAAAGCAGGTACAGCCTCCGTGTTCACAGTAAACGTGCGCTGGAAGTTGCAACAATGGGCCTCAGGATCTCATCACGGTATCTCTGCGCATTCAAATTGCCATCGATAAAATGCAATTGTGTTCGTGGTCTATAGCTTATGCCTGTCCCATACCATAACCCCACCTCCACCATGGGGCCCATACCATAACCCCACCTCCACCATGGGGCCCATACCATAACCCCACCACCACCATGGGGCCCATACCATAACCCCACCTCCACCATGGGGCCCATACCATAACCCCACCTCCACCATGGGGCCCATACCATAACCCCACCTCCACCATGGGGCCCATACCATAACCCCACCACCACCATGGGGCCCATACCATAACCCCACCTCGACCATGGGGCCCATACCATAACCCCACCTCCACCATGGGGCCCATACCATAACCCCACCTCCACCATGGGGCCCATACCATAACCCCACCTCCACCATGGGGCCCATACCATAACCACCACCTCCACCATGGGGCCCATACCATAACCCCACCTCCACCATGGGGCCCATACCATAACCCCACCTCCACCATGGGGCCCATACCATAACCCCACCTCCACCATGGGGCCCATACCATAACCCCACCTCCACCATGGGGCCCATACCATAACCCCACCTCCACCATGGGGCCCATACCATAACCCCACCTCCACCATGGGGCCCATACATAACCCCACCTCCACCATGGGGCCCATACCATAACCCCACCTCCACCATGGGGCCCATACCATAACCCCACCTCCACCATGGGGCCCATACCATAACCCCACCTCCACCATGGGGCCCATACCATAACCCCACCACCACCATGGGGCCCATACCATAACCCCACCTCGACCATGGGGCCCATACCATAACCCCACATCCACCATGGGGCCCATACCATAACCCCACCTCCACCATGGGGCCCATACCATAACCCCACCACCACCATGGGGCCCATACCATAACCCCACCTCGACCATGGGGCCCATACCATAACCCCACCTCCACCATGGGGCCCATACCATAACCCCACCTCCACCATGGGGCCCATACCATAACCCCACCTCCACCATGGGGCCCATACCATAACCCCACCTCCACCATGGGGCCCACACCATAACCACCACCTCCACCATGGGGCCCATACCATAACCCCACCTCCACCATGGGGCCCATACCATAACCCCACCTCCACCATGGGGCCCATACTATAACCCCACCTCCACCATGGGGCCCATACCATAACCCCACCTCCACCATGGGGCCCATACCATAACCCCACCTCCACCATGGGGCCCATACCATAACCCCACCTCCACCATGGGGCCCATACCATAACCCCACCTCCACCATGGGGCCCATACCATAACCACCACCTCCACCATGGGGCCCATACCATAACCCCACCTCCACCATGGGGCCTATACCATAACCCCACCTCCACCAAACTGCTTGCCCACATAACGCCATTCTGTCTGCCATCTGCCCGGTACAGTTGGAAACCGGGATTCATCCGTGAAGAGCACAGTTCTCCAGCGCGCCATTGGCCTTCGAAGGTGAACATTTGTCCACTGAAGTCAGTTAAGACTTGTGGGTTTGCAGTCTACAGTCAGGTCAAGACTCTAGTGAGGACGATGAGCACGCAGATGAGCTTCCCTGAGACGGGTTCTGATAGTTTGTGCAGAAATTCTTCGGTTGTGCAAAACCCAGAGTTTCATCAGCTGTCCCGGTTGGCTGGTTTCAGACGATCCCGCAGGTGAAGGAGCTGGATGTGGAGGTCCTGGGTTGGCGTGGTTACACGTGGTCTGCGGTTGTGAGGCGGGTTGGACGTACTGCTAAATTCTCTAAAACAACGTTGGAGAGGTGGCTTATGGTAGAGAAATGAACATTCAATTCTCTGACAACAGCTCTGGTGGACATTCCTACATGCCAATTGCCCGCTCCCTCAACTTGAGACATCTGTGGCCTTGTGTTATTTGACAAAACTGCACATTTTAGAGTGGCCTTTTATTGCCCCCCCAGCACAAGGTGCACCTGTGTAATGATCATTCTGTTTAATCAGCTTCTTGATATGCCACACCTGTCAGGTAGATGGATAAAAAAAATGTGTGCACAACATTTTGAGAGAAATAAGCTTTTTGTTGAGTATGGAAAAATTTCAGGGATATTTTATTACAGCTCATGAAACTTGGGACCAACATTTTGCGTTTTATATTTTTGTTCAGTATAATATTGCGATATGTTAACTGTAGTTTTACCACGTGTCCCTGTCTGTGTCTCCCCCCCAGGCTCCATGAGTTTGATGAGCAGGTATCAGCTGTGAGGGAAGGGATGGCTCGGGTCGTACCTGTCCCTCTGCTCTCCCTCTTCACTGGATATGAGCTAGAGACGATGGTAAGTACATACAGAACTAGTTTACAGTGAAGAGGGATGGATACACACACACACACTGTTGAATGCTCCCACAGTTGTATTGCGCCACGTTCTGATCTGATTCGCTTGTCTTCCACAGGCATTAATAGCATCTAGAATCCAATGTGGCTTCATGAAGGCTATTATGGAACTCTGTTATCATGTTGGTTCTCTGTCTGTCTCTCTGTCTGTCTCTCTCTCTCTGTCTCTCTCTCTCTGTCTCCCTCTCTCTGTGTCTCGCTCTCTGTCTGTCTGTCTCGCTCTCTGTCTCGCTCTCTGTCTGTCTGTCTGTCTGTCTGTCTGTCTGTCTGTCTCTCTCTCTCTGTCTCTCTCTCTCTCTCTGTCTCTCTCTCTCTCTCTGTCTCTCTCTCTCTCTGTCTCTCTCTCTCTCTGTCTCTCTCTCTCTCTGTCTCTCTCTCTCTCTGTCTCTCTCTCTCTCTCTCTCTGTCTCTGTCTCTGTCTCTCTCTCTGTGTCTGTCTCTGTCTCTCGCTCGCTCTCTGTCTGTCTCTGTCTCGCTCGCTCTCTGTCTGTCTCCCTCTCTCTGTCTCCCTCTCTCTGTCCCCCCCCCCCCTCTGTCTCCCTCTCTCTGTCTCCCTCTCTCTGTCTCCCTCTCTCTGTCTCCCTCTCTCTGTCTCCCTCTCTCTGCCTCCCTCTCTCTGCCTCCCTCTCTCTGCCTCCCTCTCTCTGCCTCTCTCTCTCTGCCTCTCTCTCTCTGCCTCTCTCTCTCTGCCTCTCTCTGTGAGTGTCCTAGCCTGGTCTGTTAACCTATCTGGTCATAAGTAGTGAACTGTAAGGAATAGGGAGCCATTTGGGACTCAGTAATCTTGTCCATCACTCTCCCTCCTGTCCTCTGTGTCCAGGTGTGCGGCAGTCCAGACATCCCCCTCCACCTGTTGAAGTCAGTAGCCACCTATAAAGGTGTTGAGCCAACTTCTCCTCTCATCCACTGGTTCTGGGAGGTCATGGAGTCCTTCTCCAACACGGAGAGATCTCTGTTCCTGCGCTTCGTCTGGGGACGGACACGCCTCCCACGCACCATCGCTGACTTCAGAGGACGAGACTTCGTTGTCCAGGTGAGAACTTGTCAGTCAGCCAGGCAGCCAATCAATTAATCAATCTCTTTCTTGTCCCAGACATTTGAATCAGTTGAACCTCTCTACTAGGGATGTGCATCTCTCCTTTCAGGAACGAAACATGGACTGGTACCATACATATCTAGAACATGGACTGGTACCATACAGATACCATACATATCTAGAACATGGACTGGTACCATACATATCTAGAACATGGACTGGTACCATACAGGAACCCTACATATCTAGAACATGGACTGGTACCATACATATCTAGAACATGGACTGGTACCATACAGATACCATACATATCTAGAACATGGACTGGTACCATACATATCTAGAACATGGACTGGTACCATACAGGAACCCTACATATCTAGAACATGGACTGGTACCATACATATCTAGAACATGGACTGGTACCATACATATCTAGAACATGGACTGGTACCATACAGGTACCATACATATCTAGAACATGGACTGGTACCCTACATATCTAGAACATGGACTGGTACCATACATATCTAGAACATGGACTGGTACCATACATATCTAGAACATGGACTGGTACCATACATATCTAGAACATGGAATTGTATAGACTGTTAGTGTTACATTTATATAGACTGTTAGTGTTACATTTATATAGACTGTTAGTGCTACATTTATATAGACTGTTAGTGTTACATTTATATAGACTGTTAGTGTTACATTTATATAGACTGTTAGTGCTACATTTATATAGACTGTTAGTGTTACATTTATATAGACTGTTAGTGTTACATTTATATAGACTGTTAGTGCTACATTTATATAGACTGTTAGTGTTACATTTATATAGACTGTTAGTGTTACATTTATATAGACTGTTAGTGTTACATTTATATAGACTGTTAGTGCTACATTTATATAGACTGTTAGTGCTACATTTATATAGACTGTTAGTGTTACATTTATATAGACTGTTAGTGTTACATTTATATAGACTGTTAGTGCTACATTTATATAGACTGTTAGTGTTACATTTATATAGACTGTTAGTGCTACATTTATATAGACTGTTAGTGCTACATTTATATAGACTGTTAGTGCTACATTTATATAGACTGTTAGTGCTACATTTATATAGACTGTTAGTGCTACATTTATATAGACTGTTAGTGTTACATTTATATAGACTGTTAGTGTTACATTTATATAGACTGTTAGTGTTACATTTATATAGACTGTTAGTGCTACATTTATATAGACTGTTAGTGCTACATTTATATAGACTGTTAGTGCTACATTTATATAGACTGTTAGTGCTACATTTATATAGACTGTTAGTGCTACATTTATATAGACTGTTAGTGCTACATTTATATAGACTGTTAGTGCTACATTTATATAGACTGTTAGTGTTACGTTTATATAGACTGTTAGTGCTACGTTTATATAGACTGTTAGTGCTACGTTTATATAGACTGTTAGTGCTACGTTTATATAGACTGTTAGTGCTACATTTATATAGACTGTTAGTGCTACATTTATATAGACTGTTAGTGCTACATTTATATAGACTGTTACATTTATATAGACTGTTAGTGTTACATTTATATAGACTGTTAGTGCTACATTTATATAGACTGCTAGTGCTACATTTATATAGACTGTTAGATATAGACTGTTAGTGTTACATTTATATAGACTGTTAGATATAGACTGTTAGTGTTACATTTATATAGACTGTTAGTGTTACATTTATATAGACTGTTAGTGTTACATTTATATAGACTGTTAGTGTTACATTTATATAGACTGTTAGTGTTACATTTATATAGACTGTTAGTGTTACATTTATATAGACTGTTAGTGCTACATTTATATAGACTGTTAGTGTTACATTTATATAGACTGTTAGATATAGACTGTTAGTGTTACATTTATATAGACTGTTAGTTTTACATTTATATAGACTGTTAGTGTTACATTTATATAGACTGTTAGTGTTACATTTATATAGACTGTTAGTGTTACATTTATATAGACTGTTAGTGCTACATTTATATAGACTGTTAGTGCTACATTTATATAGACTGTTAGATATAGACTGTTAGTGTTACATTTATATAGACTGTTAGTGTTACATTTATATAGACTGTTAGTGTTACATTTATATAGACTGTTAGATATAGACTGTTAGTGTTACATTTATATAGACTGTTAGTGTTACATTTATATAGACTGTTAGTGCTACATTTATATAGACTGTTAGTGCTACATTTATATAGACTGTTAGTGCTACATTTATATAGACTGTTAGTGCTACATTTATATAGACTGTTAGTGCTACATTTATATAGACTGTTAGTGTTACATTTATATAGACTGTTAATGCTACATTTATAGTGTTACATTTATATAGACTGTTAGTGCTACATTTATATAGACTGTTAGTGTTACATTTATATAGACTGTTAGTGCTACATTTATATATACTGTTAGTGTTACATTTATATAGACTGTTAGTGTTACATTTATATAGACTGTTAGTGCTACATTTATATAGACTGTTAGTGTTACATTTATATAGACTGTTAGTGTTACATTTATATAGACTGTTAGTGCTACATTTATATAGACTGTTAGTGTTACATTTATATAGACTGTTAGTGCTACATTTATATAGACTGTTAGTGCTACATTTATATAGACTGTTAGTGCTACATTTATATAGACTGTTAGTGTTACATTTATATAGACTGTTAGTGTTACATTTATATAGACTGTTAGTGCTACATTTATATAGACTGTTACATTTATATAGACTGTTAGTGCTACATTTATATAGACTGTTAGTGTTACATTTATATAGACTGTTAGATATAGACTGTTAGTGTTACATTTATATAGACTGTTAGTGTTACATTTATATAGACTGTTAGTGCTACATTTATATAGACTGTTAGTGTTACATTTATATAGACTGTTAGTGTTACATTTATATAGACTGTTAGTGCTACATTTATATAGACTGTTAGTGTTACATTTATATAGACTGTTAGTGTTACATTTATATAGACTGTTAGTGCTACATTTATATAGACTGTTACATTATATAGACTGTTAGTGCTACATTTATATAGACTGTTAGTGTTACATTTATATAGACTGTTAGATATAGACTGTTAGTGTTACATTTATATAGACTGTTAGTGTTACATTTATATAGACTGTTAGTGCTACATTTATATAGACTGTTAGTGCTACATTTATATAGACTGTTAGATATAGACTGTTAGTGTTACATTTATATAGACTGTTAGATATAGACTGTTAGTGTTACATTTATATAGACTGTTAGTGCTACATTTATATAGACTGTTAGTGTTACATTTATATAGACTGTTAGTGTTACATTTATATAGACTGTTAGTGCTACATTTATATAGACTGTTAGTGTTACATTTATATAGACTGTTAGTGTTACATTTATATAGACTGTTAGTGCTACATTTATATAGACTGTTACATTTATATAGACTGTTAGTGCTACATTTATATAGACTGTTAGTGTTACATTTATATAGACTGTTAGATATAGACTGTTAGTGTTACATTTATATAGACTGTTAGTGTTACATTTATATAGACTGTTAGTGCTACATTTATATAGACTGTTAGTGCTACATTTATATAGACTGTTAGATATAGACTGTTAGTGTTACATTTATATAGACTGTTAGATATATACTGTTAGTGTTACATTTATATAGACTGTTAGTGTTACATTTATATAGACTGTTAGTGTTACATTTATATAGACTGTTAGTGTTACATTTATATAGACTGTTAGTGTTACATTTATATAGACTGTTAGCTATAGACTGTTAGTGTTACATTTATATAGACTGTTAGTTTTACATTTATATAGACTGTTAGTGTTACATTTATATAGACTGTTAGTGTTACATTTATATAGACTGTTAGTGTTACATTTATATAGACTCTTAGTGCTACATTTATATAGACTGTTAGTGCTACATTTATATAGACTGTTAGATATAGACTGTTAGTGTTAAATTTATATAGACTGTTAGTGTTACATTTATATAGACTGTTAGTGTTACATTTATATAGACTGTTAGATATAGACTGTTAGTGTTACATTTATATAGACTGTTAGTGTTACATTTATATAGACTGTTAGTGCTACATTTATATAGACTGTTAGTGCTACATTTATATAGACTGTTGGTGTTACATTTATATAGACTGTTAGTGCTACATTTATAGTGTTACATTTATATAGACTGTTAGTGCTACATTTATATAGACTGTTAGTGTTACATTTATATAGACTGTTAGTGTTACATTTATATAGACTGTTAGTGCTACATTTATATAGACTGTTAGTGTTACATTTATATAGACTGTTAGTGTTACATTTATATAGACTGTTAGTGTTACATTTATATAGACTGTTAGTGTTACATTTATATAGACTGTTAGTGCTACATTTATATAGACTGTTAGTGTTACATTTATATAGACTGTTAGTGCTACATTTATATAGACTGT
Source organism: Salmo trutta (assembly GCF_901001165.1). Lineage (NCBI taxonomy): Eukaryota > Metazoa > Chordata > Actinopteri > Salmoniformes > Salmonidae > Salmo > Salmo trutta. The sequence continues at coordinate 51,560,223 of NC_042978.1, read as the reverse complement.
TAGTGTATACCAGGTGTACCACGGCAACCTGGGACACCCTGGTTAAAGAAATGTTACATAAAAGCTTAAAAAATATCTGGTTTTATGTTGATCTTTCCTTGTGTTCTAGGTGCTTGGGTTTCTACCATAATGATTACTGTACTACTATTGTAATAGGATCAGTATTAACACGTCTTTCCTTGTGTTCTAGGTGCTTGGGTTTCTACCATAATGATTACTGTACTACTATTGTAATAGGATCAGTATTAACACGTCTTTCCTTGTGTTCTAGGTGCTTGGGTTTCTACCATAATAATTACTGTACTACTATTGTAATAGGATCAGTATTAACACGTCTTTCCTTGTGTTCTAGGTGCTTGGGTTTCTACCATAATGATTACTGTACTACTATTGTAATAGGATCAGTATTAACACGTCTTTCCTTGTGTTCTAGGTGCTTGGGTTTCTACCATAATGATTACTGTACTACTATTGTAATAGGATCAGTATTAACACGTCTTTCCTTGTGTTCTAGGTGCTGGATAAGTACAACCCTCCAGACCATTTCCTCCCAGAGTCCTACACCTGTTTCTTCCTCCTCAAGCTGCCCAGGTATTCCTGTAAGCGGGTGCTGGAGGAGAAGCTGAAATACGCCATCCATTTCTGTAAGAGTATTGATACGGACGACTACGCTCGAATCGCTCTGACCGGAGAACCCGCCGCGGACAACAGCTCTGAAGACTCAGACAATGAGGACGCAGACTCCTTCGCATCCGACTCCACGCAGGACTACCTGACAGGCCACTGACCCCTGATCCAGCTTCTCTGACTCCACGCTGGACTACCTGACAGGCCCCTGACCTGTAACCCCTGACCCAGCTTCTCTGACTCCACGCTGGACTACCTGACAGGCCACTGACCCCTGACCCAGCTTCTCTGACTCCACGCTGGACTACCTGACAGGCCACTGACCCCTGACCCAGCTTCTCTGACTCCACGCTGGACTACCTGACAGGCCCCTGACCTGTAACCCCTGACCCAGCTTCTCTGACTCCACGCTGGACTACCTGACAGGCCCCTGACCTGTAACCCCTGACCCAGCTTCTCTGACTCCACGCTGGACTACCTGACAGGCCCCTGACCCCTGACCCAGCTTCTCTGACTCCACGCAGGACTACCTGACAGGCCCCTGACCCCTGATCCAGCTTCTCTGACTCCACGCAGGACTACCTGACAGGCCCCTGGCCCTTAAAACCCCTTCCTACGACCCCCTGCTTCCAGGAGCCTAAGGGTGAGCGGGAAGGGCCCATATTAAAAGCTCAGCTGTAAAGACTGAATGAAAGTTATGTCTGTGTTTAGTTAATCACCTATGAAATACATCATTACATACCTGCATTTTACTAAGACTAAACCATATGTGAAAACTATATATAATGTTCAATGTGCTTTAATAAGAGAAGAAGAGACAGACAGACAGACAGACAGACAGACAGACAGACAGACAGACAGACAGACAGAGGAATCCCAAATGGCACCTTATTCCTTATCTAGCAGCTCCTGGGGCCGGTACACTACATAAGGGGAATAGGTTACCATTTAGGAGACACAGGAAGTGAGAGTTGAGACGCTGCACATGTAAATGTTGTTGTTGTTTCTGAAGTGGTGTAAGTTACAGGGAACAAGGCGTTTCATCTATAGAACAGGCATAATGGCAGTCCTGTCTATAGATTCTATATCTGTGATCACAGCCACTGTCTGTCCCTAGTTTGTTGTACAATAAAAAATGATGTGACAAAATGAGTAGTATTATTTAGGTATTGTTTTTGGGTAATAGTAGTGTTTCTTTATAAGAACGTTTTTTTTTTAACAAAACAATTTTGGCAGTGTTGTTCTACAGTTGACGTTGTGTCAATCAGAAAAGAAGAGAGAGCCAAAGGGAAGCTTTTTAAAGTGTGTTCCAAATGGCACACCGTTCACTAAATAGTGCACTACTATACCATAGGGCAGTGGTCAAATGTAGTGCACTACTATACCATAGGGCACTGGTCAAATGTAGTGCACTACTATACCATAGGGCACTGGTCAAATGTAGTGCACTACTATACCATAGGGCACTGGTCAAATGTAGTGCACTACTATACCATAGGGCACTGGTCAAATGTGGTGCACTACTATACCATAGGGCACTGGTCAAATGTAGTGCACTACTATACCATAGGGCACTGGTCAAATGTAGTGCACTACTATACCATAGGGCACTGGTCAAATTTAGTGTACTACTATACCATAGGGCACTGGTCAAATTTAGTGCACTACTATACCATAGGGCACTGGTCAAATGTAGTGCACTACTATACCATAGGGCACTGGTCAAATGTAGTGCACTACTATACCATAGGGCACTGGTCAAATGTAGTGCACTACTATACCATAGGGCACTGGTCAAATGTAGTGTACTACTATACCATAGGGCACTGGTCAAATTTAGTGCACTACTATACCATAGGGCACTGGTCAAATGTAGTGCACTACTATACCATAGGGCTGCCATTTTACGCATCTTTAAATTTGTCCTGTCTCTCTGCCCCTCCTGTCTCCTGTCTCTCTGCCCCTCCTGACTGTGTCCTGTCTCTCTGCCCCTCCTGACTGTGTCCTGTCTCTCTGCCCCGCTCCTGACTGTGTCTCCTGTCTCCCTGCCCCGCTCCTGACTGTGTCTCCTGTCTCCCTGCCCCTCCTGACTGTGTCTCCTGTCTCTCTGCCCCTCCTGACTGTGTCCTGTCTCTCTGCCCCTCCTGACTGTCTCCTGTCTCTCTGCCCCTTCTGACTGTGTCTCCTGTCTCTCTGCCCCTCCTGACTGTGTCTCCTGTCTCTCTGCCCCTCCTGACTGTGTCTCCTGTCTCTCTGCCCCTCCTGACTGTGTCTCCTGTCTCTGCCCCTCCTGACTGTCTCCTGTCTCTCTGCCCCCTCCTGACTGTGTCTCCTGTCTCTCTGCCCCTCCTGACTGTGTCCTGTCTCTCTGCCCCTGCTGACTGTGTCTCCTGTCTCTCTGCCCCTGCTGACTGTGTCTCCTGTCTCTCTGCCCCTCCTGTCTCCTGTCTCTCTGCCCCTGCTGACTGTCTCCTGTCTCTCTGCCCCTCCTGACTGTGTCCTGTCTCTTTGCCCCCTCCTGACTGTGTCCTGTCTCTCTGCCCCTCCTGACTGTGTCTCCTGTCTCTCTGCCCCTCCTGACTGTGTCTCCTGTCTCTCTGCCCCCTCCTGACTGTGTCTCCTGTCTCTCTGCCCCCTCCTGACTGTGTCTCCTGTCTCTCTGCCCCCTCCTGACTGTGTCTCCTGTCTCTCTGCCCCCTCCTGACTGTGTCTCCTGTCTCTCTGCCCCCTCCTGACTGTCTCCTGTCTCCCTGCCCCTCCCCTCACACCATGTGTATACTCTGTCCTTCCTCTGGAATGTATATAGTGCCATGTACTTATTAAAAAGGTCTCATTCCCACATAATAAATGTTAATAAATGATGTTAATAAATTTAAATGAAAACAACTGAAGCCTGGAGTTTGTGTGGTATTTCAGACACGGATCCTGGAGAAGTCCCAGGCTTCGTCCCAAATGGTACCTTATTCTCTATGTAGTGCACTACACTTGGCCAGGGCCAGTAGGTGCTGGTCAAAAAGCAGTGCACTACATAGGGTATCATTTGGTATGCAGACCCACTCTTCATCCTGTCAATGTCTGTAATGTTAGTTGACGACTGTGAAGTCTACTGTATGTAATGGGGATCCATTGTCTTATGTTTGGAAGGTCTAAATTAACCCATTTGGAAGGGTTTTGGAAGGGGGATCCATTGTCTTATGTTTGGAAGGTCTAAATTAACCCATTTGGAAGGGTTTTGGAAGGGGGATCCATTGTCTTATGTTTGGAAGGTCTAAATTAACCCATTTGGAAGGGTTTTGGAGGACTGACTTGACTGTAACTTCAGCTCTATTTCTTTGGTAAAAATCCAGCTGTTGAGTTTTCTGAATTAAATCAAATCAAATTTCATTAGTCACATGCACCGAATACAACAGCTGAATGAATGACTAGCCTATACAACTCAGATCCTAAACAGGAATTCAATAACATACGTTTTTGTATGTATGATCTAAGATCCAAGAATTCAATTGTAACAGACTGAGCACTTACAGTTGTGGCCAAAAGTTTTGAGAATGAAACAAATATTAATTTCCACAAAGTTTGCTGCTTCAGTGTCTTTAGATATTTTTGTCAGATGTTACTATGGAATACTGAAGTATAATTACAAGCATTTCATAAAGTGTCAAAGGCTTTTATTGACAATTACATGAAGTTGATGCAAAGAGTCAATATTTGCAGTGTTGACCCTTCTTTTTCAAGACCTCTGCAATCCACCCTGGCATGCTGTCAATTAACTTCTGGGCCACATCCTGACTGATGGCAGCCCATTCTTGCATAATCAATGCTTGGAGTTTGTCAGAATTTGTGGGTTTTTGTTTGTCCACCTGCCTCTTGAGGATTGACCACAAGTTCTCGATGGGATTAAGGTCTGGAGAGTTTATTATTTATTACAAACAACACAAGGAAGGGGTAACATTAAAGTATTAGAACATGAAGGACAAACAATACAGCATCAAGACACTATCAAACATGTATCAGTCTGTCCACAACAGAGCCATCCTTATGTGTGAGGGTGCGTGTGCATGATAGTGATATAAAATATATGACATAGTTTCATTTTTCATGATCACAATCTTGTGAAACCCGAACCCTCCAAGATCCCCCCCACAGTTCCCCAATAGCTGTCCTTCCACCATTCGAGACCCCTCCCTCAGTCCCCCCAAGAAGAAAACAAATACAATTAATTCCATTCCCCCCCAAGAACCCCCATAATGCACCAACAACCAAGAGAATGAACTAAAGAGACAACAGGAAAAGACAGAAGAAAACAGCAAACAACAATGCAAGAAAATAATAAAACAAAATAATACATTTAAAAGAAAGGACAGCAACGCCAACTGTATATGTTTGTGTGCATGTCTGGCACTATTACATGTATGTGTGTGTTCTTGTATGTGTTTATTTGAATGAGAGTGTGTGTATATTACATGTGTACAAACACCTGCACGGCAACAGCCTCTGGCAAACCGGCATTAGTTGTAAAAACTCTGACACTATCATTCAAATGTACTTTTATTAATATGTTTTATTTAAAAAAAATGTTTTTTTTACTTTTATCTTTGACCATCATTCTCTCTCCCACACAGCCACTCCACTCCCACTTGTCTCCAATTCCACATCCCCAACCCTCAGCTTCCCTCAGCCCATCCCATCTATCTCTGCTGGCCACCCACTTCGGGTTTCTACGCAACACATATCTTTCAACTATGCTGTGATGTTTAACATACAATTTCAATCTATCTAATCGAATAGAATACACATATTGCGAGTTAAAGATAAATACTTTTACTAAGAGTATTAGTATATTAGTAATTGACGGACGCGGTCTCTCCAGATCTCCTAACAGTACTATTTCTAGGGTCAATTTTAGATCAATGCTTTGCATTTTCAGCCATTCCTGATCCTGAGACCAGAAACAGGCTACTTGAGAGCAATACCAAAATAAATGGTCTATTGATTCTGTATCCTCACAACAACATCTGCAGAGCTTCGATGATTTTATGCCCCAAATATTCAACATTTTGTTGGTGGCAAGAATTCTATATAATCATTTTAACTGAAAAGCATGAAGTCTTGAATCTTGCGTTGTTTTATATATCAACTCATACACACTATACCATGGAATCGGTACATCAAAAATCTCTTCCCAACTATTTTGCAATCTGTATGGCACAGCTGTCAACATCCTGGTCCTCAAATGAAACTGGTATATTTTCCTATTTATGCTATTTTTATTCCTCTGCCAGTTTTGATCCTTTATATTGGGCAGACAGACCAGTTCTCTACCTCCTCCCGCTGCCACCTGCCTCCTCCATTTTTGGGGTGATGCTGTAATAAATTGGTTGTACTCTTGGATTGAGCAGACGTTCCCGTACAATTCTGATAACTCCATGAAGGACATAACTCTACCGTTACAATTTACAATATAATTTAAGAGCAAAATACCCTTTTCAAACATCTTTCCCATAAATACAGGTATTTTATCAACCAGCACATTTGAGTTCAGCCATAATATTTGTTGTAATATTTGTACTTATTTTTCAGGGGGAGGAAATTGAAATTGTAGCCTGCTCTGCAATGCTTGTTTGAAAAAGACAGATACTTTAAAAAAAAGTATAATTTTAAATTAATCGAAAATGAGACATGGCAATCTGCACAAAGGCAAAAAGGCGATTTTTAAACAATGGATGAGCTTTTCTTAGTAATATACTGGAGAACCATTTAGGGTTCAAATAAAACTTTTGAATGAGTGAAGCTTTTTAGAGAGAGTATTTACCTCTCCATGGTTGCAGGATCTTGTCTATTTTTACAAGTTTTCTATTGAAATTCATTGTGGAGAGCTTATTTATATCTTTTGTGATATGAATACCGAGTATGTCTACTTCGCCAACAGCCCATTTTATAGGTAAACTGCAAGGTAATGTAAAATTAGTATTTTTTAAGGATCCTACGTAATGTTGTACACTTATCATAATTAGGTTTTAGTCCAGAGAGTACAGAAAAGTTATCTAGATCTTTAATGAGACATTGCAGGGATCTAGCTTGCGGACTTAACATAAAATTGAGTCATCGGCATACATGGACACCTTTGTTTTTAAGCCTTGGATTTCTAATCCTCTAATGTTGTTATTGGATCTGATTTTAATAGCTAGCATTTCGATGGCCATAACGAATAGATATGGTGACAGCGGACACCCTTGTTTAACTCCTCTTGACAATTCAAAACTCTGAGAAGTAGCCGTTATTTACTATTTTACACCTGGGGTTGCTATACATTATTTTTACCCATTTTATAAGAGAATTACCGAAATGGAAAAAATCCAGGCATTTTATAAATTAAATCCAGTCTTACTTTATCATATGCCTTTTCAAAATCCGCTTTAAATACCATTCCTGGCTTCTTATATGTTTCATGATGTTCTATTATTTCTAGTAGTTGTCGTATATTATCTCCAATGTATCGTCCATGTAAAAAACCTCTCTGATCAGGATGAACAATACCTGGTAAAACCCTTTTAATTCTGAGTGCTATGCATTTTGCTAGTATTTTTGCATCACGACATTGAAGTGTAAGGGGCCTCCAGTTTTTTAGATAGACTGGGTCTTTATATTTGCCATCTGGGTCTTGTTTTAATAATAGAGAAGTCAGACCTTCCTGCTGAGTACCTGACAGACTACTATTTCTATAGGAGTCGTTAAAACAATCTAACAACGGAGCTTTTAGTATATCAAAAAATACTTGATATACTTCTACCGGTATGCCATCAAGCCCTGGGGTTTTTCCAGACTGAAAGGATTTAATAGCCTCAAAAAGTTCTTCCTCTGTAATTTGGCCGTCGAACTGATCTTTCTGTACAGTTGTTAATTTTACATTTTTTATATTATTTGGAAAGAATTCCATACCGTAATTTTCATTCAGTGGGAGAAGAAAGAGAACATCTGCCTAAAATAAGCTAAAATTAGCTTCCTCTTTTAAAATATCATTCGGAGAATCATAGATGACTCCGTCTTCAGTAAAGAATTTCTGCAAATTATTTTTGTTAGTGTTCCTGTATTGGAGATTCAGGAAGAATTTTGTGCATTTTTCTCCATATTGCATCCAGTTTGCTTTATTTTTGTAATAGATTACATTAGATCGTTCTTGAATAAGTTCCTCAAGTTCTTTTTGTTTTTTCCTCTAACTCATTTTGTATCTCTGTAGTATTGTTTTTATTGCTATCTACCTGTACTATTAGTTCATGGATTTCCCTTGTTAGTCTTGTTTCTTTAGCCAGAAACTGCTTTTTTATTATTGATGAATATTGAATTGAATGACCCCTGAAGGTACATTTAAAGGTATCCCAAACAATAAGGGGATTTGCTGAACCTATTATTATACTGGAAAAATTCAGTTCTAAATTATTTTGTCTTAGTTAAAAATAAGTTGTCCTCCAGTAAACTTTGATTAAGTTTCCAATATCCCGTCCACGATGAAAATCTATAAGAGTTATGTGAAGGCCAATTAGATGATGATCCGATCGCATTCTGTCTCCTATTAAAACTTTTTTAACCTTTGATGCAAGAGAGAAAGAGACAAGAAAGTAGTCAAGACGACTAGCTTAAGTCTTCTCCATGTATATCTCACTAGGTCAGGGTTTTTTTAGTCTCCAAATATCCACTATTTCTAATGTGTCCCTTAAGGGCACGGTGATGATAGTAGGTAGAGTTAATTAAAGTGACTATGCATAGATGACAACAGAGAGTGGCGGGGGCAATGCGAGTAGTCTCGGTAGCCATTTGACTAGATGTTCAGGAGTCTGGCTTGGGGGTAGAAGCTGTTTAGAAGCCTCTCGGATCTAGACTTGGAGCTCCGGTACCGCTTGCCGTGTGGTAGCAGAGAGAACAGTCTATGACTAGGGTGGCTGGAGTCTTTGACCATTTTTACGGCCTTTTTCTGACACTGCCTGGTATAGAGGTCCTGGATGGCAGGAAGCTTGGCCCCAGTGATGTACTGGGCCGTTCACACTACCCTCTGTAGTGCCTTGCGGTCGGAGGCTGAGCAGTTGCCGTACCAGGCAGTGATGCAACCAGTCAGGATGCTCTCGATGGTGCAGCTGTAGAACCTTTTGAGGATCTGAGGACCCATGACAAATCTTTTCAGTCTCCTGAGGGGGAATAGGTTTTGTCGTGCCCTCTTCACAACTGTCTTGGTGTGCTTGGACCATGTTAGTTTGTTGGTGATGTGGACACCAAGGAACTTGAAGCTCTCAACCTGCTCCACTAAAGCCCCGTCGATGAGAATGGGGGCGTGCTCGGTCCTCTTTTTCCTGTAGTCCACAATCATTTCCTTTGTCTTGATCAAGTTGAGAGAGTTGTTGTTGTCCTGGCACCACACTGCCAGGTCACTGACCTCCTCCCTATAGGCTGTCTCGTTGTTGTCGGTGATCAGGCCTACCAATGTTGTGTCATCAGCAAACTTAAGGATGGTGTTGGAGTCCTGCCTGGCCGTGCAGTCATGAGTGAACAGGGAGTACAGGAGGGGACTGAGCACGCACCCCTGAGGGACCCCTGTGTTGAGGATCAGCGTGGCAGATGTGTTGTTGCCTACCCTCACCACCTGGGGGCAGCCCGTCAGGAAGTCCAGTTGCAGAGGGGGGTGTTTAGTCCCAGGGTTCTTAGTTTAGTGATGAGTTTTGAGGGAACTACGGTGTTGAACGCTGAGCTGTAGTCAATGAACAGCATTCTCACATAGGTGTTCCTTTAGTCCAGGTGGGAAAGGGCAGTGTGGAGTGCGATAGAGATGGCATTGGATCTGTTGGGGCGGTATGAGAATTGGAGTGGGTCTAGGGTTTCAGGATAATGCCAGAAACTGCTTTGACCCCTGAAGGGCAGTCTGGATCTGTTGGGGTGGTATGAGAGTTGGAGTGGGTCCAGGGTTTCCAGGATAATGCCAGAAACTGCTTTGACCCCTGAAGGTACATTGACCCCTGAAGGGCAGTGTGGATTTGTTGGGGCGGTATGAGAGTTGGAGTGGGTCCAGGGTTTCAAGGCAGACAGTCATTGAACCATGTTCTGCTCTTTCATCATCAGACTGTCATCTGAACTCAAATCTGCTTTAGTTTTGATAAAGTATAATATAAATCATAATACTGCTGGTCACGGTGTTGTAATGGTAGACTGACATTAGGGCACCTTATTCTCTATATAGTGCACTACCACTACTACTACTGCTACTACTACTATAGTGCTCACTATATAGGGAATTGGATGCCATTTGACACGCTCCCATTCACTGTTCTCGCTCTGTTAGATATTCTTGTTGGACTCCAATGCCGCCAGTGCAATAAATAAAACGCCTTAGAATTAACTCAGTGATGCTCAGTCTGTCGCCTGCCTCAGCTTTCCACCCGCTAAGGCCCTCTTAAGATCTCTCGGTCTTAGTTCTTTACCTTCCCACGATGCTTCATTCTTCTCTGTCTACCCACCTTTTAATAAGCTGCTGTAGATCCCGAGGTCATTCCCTAGGCCTTCCCCCCCTCCTCCCTCCCTCGCTACTC
>NC_042978.1:51470024-51542524 GCF_901001165.1 Salmo trutta | reverse complement strand
CCATTTGAGATGCACCTACTGGCTGGGGCGAGGCGAGGTTAGATGAGGTAATATGACGAGGCGAGGTTAGATGAGGTAAAATAATGAGGCGAGGTTAGATGAGGTAATATGACGAGGCGAGGTTAGATGAGGTAATATGACGAGACGAGGTTAGATGAGGTAATATGATGAGACGAGGTTAGATGAGGTAAAATGATGAGGCGAGGTTAGATGAGGTAATATGACGAGGCGAGGTTAGATGAGGTAAAATGATGAGACGAGGTTAGATGAGGTAAAATGATGAGACGAGGTTAGATGAGGTAAAATGACGAGGCGAGGTTAGATGAGGTAAAATGATGAGACGAGGTTAGATGAGGTAAAATGACGAGACGAGGTTAGATGAGGTAAAATGATGAGACGAGGTTAGATGAGGTAAAATGATGAGGCGAGGTTAGATGAGGTAAAATGATGAGGCGAGGTTAGATGAGGTAAAATGATGAGACGAGGTTAGATGAGGTAAAATGATGAGGCGAGGTTAGATGAGGTAAAATGATGAGGCGAGGTTAGATGAGGTAAAATAACGAGGCGAGCTTAGATGAGGTAAAATGACGAGGCGAGGTTAGATGAGGTAATATGACGAGGCGAGGTTAGATGAGGTAAAATGACGAGGCGAGGTTAGATGAGGTAAAATGATGAGGCGAGGTTAGATGAGGTAATATGACGAGGCGAGGTTAGATGCGGTAAAATGATGAGACGAGGTTAGATGAGGTAAAATGATGAGGCGAGGTTAGATGAGGTAAAATGACGAGGCGAGGTTAGATGAGGTAAAATGACGAGGCGAGGTTAGATGAGGTAAAATGATGAGACGAGGTTAGATGAGGTAAAATGATGAGACGAGGTTAGATGAGGTAAAATGATGAGGCGAGGTTAGATGAGGTAAAATAACGAGGCGAGCTTAGATGAGGTAAAATGACGAGGCGAGGTTAGATGAGGTAATATGATGAGACGAGGTTAGATGAGGTAATATGACGAGGCGAGGTTAGATGAGGTAAAATGACGAGGCGAGGTTAGATGAGGTAATATGACGAGACGAGGTTAGATGAGGTAAAATGACGAGGCGAGGTTAGATGAGGTAAAATGATAAGATGACGTAAAAGTCAAGGCCAAAATGTTGGTTAATGGTCCAAACAGACCAGTCTAGGAAAGAGAATTTTAAAGATGGGTATCTCTGGTTATCTTGGAAATGAAATGCTCACTGCAAGGACCGAGAGAGTGTTTGACTTTTCATTTGTTGTTCTCATTAATATACAGACCAACTTCCAGGCAGTGGATGGGTGGCTGTTTTAAGCCACAGCCACATTCAGGTCTGCAAAATGCCAACATCCCAGTACTGATCAAATCAAATCAAATGTATTTATATATAGCCCTTCTTACATCAGCTGATATCTCAAAGTGCTGTACAGAAACCCAACCTAAAACCCCCCCAAAACAGCAAGCAATGCAGGTGTAGAAGCACAGATCAGTCAAGGCGAGGAACATCTTAACTGTATGTCGATAACACTTCATGGAAATGGACTATGATTGATTTTAGACAAACATTTCAACTATGTGGTTTGGCAATGCGTTTCTTAGTATTAGGGGACTTAGTTCTGATATATCTACTAGAGGGGAGGGGTGTGGGTAGGGAGTAACGAAGGGGAGGAGGGGAGGAATGAGGAGGGGTGTGGGTAGGGAGTAACGGAGGGGAGGAATGAGGAGGGGGGTGGGTAGAGGGTAACGAAGGGGAGGAGGGGAGGAATGAGGAGGGGTGTGGGTAGGGAGTAACGGAGGGGAGGAGGGGAGGAATGAGGAGGGGTGTGGGTAGGGAGTAACGGAGGGGAGGAATGAGGAGGGGGGTGGGTAGGGAGTAACGAAGGAGAGGAGGGGAGGAATGAGGAGGGGTGTGGGTGAGCTAGACGTCTACAGAGGGTTGTAACTAAAACACGTATGGTATTAATCTGAGAAATAGAATAGTGATGGGGTGAGGAGGGAGGGAGGGAGGGAGGGAGGGGGGAGGGAGGGAGGGAGGAACGAGTGAGGGGTGGGGTGAGGAGGGAGGGAGGGAGGGAGGGGGGAGGGAGGGAGTAACCAATGAGGGTTGGGGTGAGGATGGAGGGAGAGATGGATGGAGAGAGGGAGTAACCAATGAGGAGTGGGGTGAGGATGGAGGGAGGGAGGGAGTAACCAATGAGGGGTGGGGTGAGGATCGAGGGAGGGAGGGAGTAACCAATGAGGAGTGGGGTGAGGATGGAGGGAGGGAGGGAGTAACCAATGAGGGGTGGGTTGAGGATCGAGGGAGGGACCTCTGTCAGTCGTCTCGACCCTGCCTTCAGAGGAGCCTTTCCCTTCTACTTTCCTCCTCTTCTCCTCCTTGGACTAGGAGAGATAGCACCTCCTCCTCTTCTCCTCTTGGACTAGGAGAGATAGCACCTCCTCCTCTTCTCCTCTTGGACTAGGAGAGATAGCACCTCCTCCTCTTCTCCTCTTGGACTAGGAGAGATAGCACCTCCTCTTCTCCTCTTGGACTAGGAGAGATAGCACCTCCTCCTCTTCTCCTCTTGGACTAGGAGAGATAGCACCTCCTCCTCTTCTCCTCTTGGACTAGGAGAGATAGCACCTCCTCCTCTTCTCCTCTTGGACTAGGAGAGATAGCACCTCCTCCTCTTCTCCTCCTTGGACTAGGAGAGATAGCACCTCCTCCTCTTCTCCTCTTGGACTCAGAGAGATAGCACCTCCATCTCTTCTCCTCTTGGACTCAGAGAGATAGCACCTCCATCTCTTCTCCTCTTGGACTCAGAGAGATAGCACCTCCATCTCTTCTCCTCTTGGACTCAGAGAGATAGCACCTCCATCTCTTCTCCTCTTGGACTAGGAGAGATAGCACCTCCATCTCTTCTCCTCTTGGACTCAGAGAGATAGCACCTCCACCACTTCTCCTCTTGGACTAGGAGAGATAGCACCTCCATCTCTTCTCCTCTTGGACTCAGAGAGATAGCACCTCCACCTCTTCTCCTCCTTGGACTAGGAGAGATAGCACCTCCTCCTCTTTGCCTCCTTGGACTAGGAGAGATAGCACCTCCACCTCTTCACCTCCTTGGACTCAGAGAGATAGCACCTCCTCCTCTTCTCCTCCTTGGACTAGGAGAGATAGCACCTCCTCCTCTTTGCCTCCTTGGACTAGGAAAGATAGCACCTCCTCCTCTTCTCCTCCTTGGACTAGGAGAGATAGCCCCTCCACCTCTTCTCCTCCTTGGACTAGGAGAGATAGCACCTCCACCTCTTCGCCTCCTTGGACTCAGAGAGATAGCACCTCCACCTCTTCGCCTCCTTGGACTCGGAGAGATAGCACCTCCACCTCTTCTCCTCCTTGGACTCAGAGAGATAGCACCTCCACCTCTTCACCTCCTTGGACTCGGAGAGATAGCACCTCCAGCTTTCCCTCTCCTTCCACCCAACCCTCCCAGGGGATAAGGAACAGAGCTGGGACTGCCTTACCTCTCACACCAAGACAGAAACCACATCACTAAACTGGGACTTTTTGTGGGACAGTCCACATTTGTTGTTAGTTTTATTACTGGCACCATCGCTATCAAAAGAATTGCGCTTCACAGCATACACTTTTCAAGGTAAGATTTAAAAAATCTATATTTGTTTGTTTGTTTTGTTGTTGTCATTCCATATTTATAATGCATGTCCTGTACCAGGTGGCCATTGTCAAACAGTTTCGATGAGGTTTAAATGTTATATGCGTTCTAAAACCTTCCTTTTTGTTAAATGAATAATTGAAATCTTTAGTATATTGTTGTTTGGAAACATTAACAACACTTACTATGTTTTGTAATTGTAGTTATTGTCAATGAAAACACAGTCAGCACTGAGTTGTGTTGTAGTGAGTTTAGGACTAGTAATTACAGCATAATACTGTGCCACTAAATCTCAGCTAGGGAACCTTTTACTAATCTGTTTTCAATGGAGAAAGTGTCGTTCGATGACTGACAGCAGGCAATTCACACATTCTGTATGGTTGATTTATTCAACTGTCTGCACAACTGATTTAATATTTAAAATGTAATACAATTTCCTTGCGAGACAGTTTGCGATCATTGCTAGGCTGGTGGATTTCTGAATGGTCTCAACCACAGGCACCGGGAACAGATTAGCAAGGCTTAATGCCCAGATACAAACAAACACCTTTATGGTGTGGTAGTGTGGTGTGGTAGTATGGTGTGGTAGTGTGGTGTGGTAGTATGGTGGTAGTATGGTGTGGTAGTGTGGTGTGGTGTGGTAGTGTGGTAAGGTAGTATGGTGTGGTAGTATAGTGTGGTAGTATGGTGTGGTAGGGTAGTGTGGTAGTGTGGTGTGGTGTGGTAGTATGGTGTGGTAGTGTGGTGTGGTAGTGTGGTGTGGTGTGGTAGTATGGTGTGGTAGTATGGTGTGGTAGTATGGTGTGGTGGTGTGGTAGTGTGGTGTGGTAGTGTGGTGTGGTAGTGTGGTGTGGTGGTGTGGTAGTGTGGTGTGGTGTGGTAGTGTGGTGGTGTGGTGGTGTGGTGTGGTGTGGTGGTGTGGTAGTGTGGTAGTGTGGTGTGGTAGTGTAGTGTGGTAGGGTGGTGTGGTAGTGTGGTGTGGTAGTGTAGTGTGGTAGTGTGGTGGTGTGGTGGTGTGGTGTGGTAGGGTGGTGTGGTAGGGTGGTGTGGTAGTGTGGTGTGGTAGTATGGTGTGGTAGTGTGGTGTGGTGGTATGGTGGTAGTATGGTGTGGTAGTGTGGTGTGGTGTGGTAGTGTGGTAAGGTAGTATGGTGTGGTAGTATAGTGTGGTAGTATGGTGTGGTAGTGTGGTGTGGTGTGGTAGTATGGTGTGGTAGTGTGGTGTGGTAGTGTGGTGTGGTGTGGTAGTATGGTGTGGTAGTATGGTGTGGTAGTATGGTGTGGTGGTGTGGTAGTGTGGTGTGGTAGTGTGGTGTGGTAGTGTGGTGTGGTGTGGTAGTGTGGTGGTGTGGTGGTGTGGTGGTGTGGTGTGTTGTGGTGGTGTGGTGGTGTGGTGTGGTGGTGTGGTAGTGTGGTAGTGTGGTAGTGTGGTGTGGTAGTGTAGTGTGGTAGGGTGGTGTGGTGGTGTGGTAGCGTAGTGTGGTAGTGTGGTAGTGTGGTGTGGTAGTATGGTGTGGTGGTGTGGTGTGGTAGGGTGGTGTGGTAGGGTGGTGTGGTAGTGTGGTGTGGTAGTATGGTGTGGTAGTGTGGTGTGGTAGTATGGTGTGGTAGTATGGTGTGGTAGTATGGTGTGGTAGTGTGGTAGTATGGTGTGGTAGTGTGGTGTGGTAGTATGGTGTGGTAGTATGGTGTGGTAGTGTGGTGTGGTAGTGTGGTGTGGAAGTGTGGTGTGGTGTGGTAGTGTGGTGTGGTAGTGTGGTAGTGTGGTGTGGTAGGGTGGTATGGTAGTATGATGGTGTGGTAGGGTGGTGGTAGTGTGGTGTGGTGGTGTGGTAGTATGGTGTGGTAGTGTGGTGGTAGTGTGGTGGTAGTGTGGTGGTGGTGTGGTAGTGTGGTAGTGTGGTAGTATGGTAGGGTAGCATGGTGTGGTGTGGTAGTGTGGTGTGGTAGGGTAGTGTGGTAGTATGGTGTGGTAGTATGGTGTGGTAGTATGGTGTGGTAGGGTGGTGTGGTAGTGTGGTGTGGTAGTGTGGTGTGGTAGTGTGGTGTGGTAGTGTGGTGGTGTGGTAGGGTAGTGTGGTAGTGTGGTGTGGTAGCATGGTGTGGTAGGGTGGTGTGGTAGTGTGGTGTGGTAGTGTGGTGTGGTGGTGGTGTGGTGGTGTGGTAGTGTGGTGTGGTAGTGTGGTAGTGTGGTGTGGTAGTGTGGTGGTGTGGTAGGGTGGTGTGGTAGGGTGGTGTGGTAGCATGGTGTGGTAGGGTGGTGTTGTAGTGTGGTAGTGTGGTGTGGTGGTGGTGTGGTGGTGTGGTAGGGTAGTGTGGTAGTGTGGTGGTGTGGTGTTGTGGTAGTATGATGGTGTGGTAGGGTAGTGTGGTGTGGTAGCATGGTGTGGTAGGGTGGTGTGGTAGTGTGGTGTGGTAGTGTGGTGTGGTAGGGTGGTGTGGTAGTATGGTGTGGTAGAGTGGTGTGGTAGGGTGGTGTGGTAGTATGGTGTGGTAGTATGGTGTGGTAGTATGGTGTGGTAGTGTGGTGTGGTAGTGTGGTGGTGTGGTGGTGTGGTAGTATGGTGTGGTGGTGTGGTGTGGTAGTGTGGTGTCGTGTGGTGGTGTGGTAGTATGGTGTGGTGGTGTGGTGTGGTAGTGTAGTGTGGTGGTGTGGTAGTATGGTGTGGTAGTGTGGTGTGGTAGTATGGTGTGGTAGTGTGGTGTGGTAGTATGGTGTGGTAGTGTGGTGTGGTGGTGTGGTGTGGTAGGGTGGTGTGGTAGTGTGGTGTGGTAGCGTGGTGTGGTAGTATGGTGTGGTAGTATGGTGTGGTAGTGTGGTGTGGTAGTATGGTGTGGTGTGGTGTGGTGGTGTGGTAGTATGGTGTGGTAGTGTGGTGGTAGTGTGGTGGTGGTGTGGTAGTGTGGTAGGGTAGGATGGTGTGGTAGGGTGGTGTGGTAGTGTGGTGTGGTAGTATGGTGTGGTAGTATGGTGTGGTAGTATGGTGTGGTAGTATGGTGTGGTAGGGTGGTGTGGTAGCGTGGTGTGGTAGCGTGGTGTGGTAGTATGGTGTGGTGTGGTGGTAGTGTGGTGTGGTAGTGTGGTGTGCTAGTATGGTGTGGTAGTATGGTGTGGTGTGGTGTGGTAGTATGGTGTGGTAGTGTGGTGTGGTAGTGTGGTGGTGTGGTAGTATGGTGTGGTGGTGTGGTGTGGTAGTGTGGTGTGGTGTGGTGGTGTGGTAGTATGGTGTGGTAGTGTGGTGTGGTAGTGTAGTGTGGTAGTGTGGTAGTGTGGTGTGGTAGTATGGTGTGGTAGTATGGTGTGGTAGTATGGTGTGGTAGGGTGGTGTGGTAGCTTGGTGTGGTAGCGTGGTGTGGTAGTATGGTGTGATAGTATGTTGTGGTAGTGTGGTGTGGTGGTAGTGTAGTGTGGTGTGCTAGTATGGTGTGGTAGTATGGTGTGGTGTGGTGTGGTAGTATGGTGTGATAGTATGGGGTGGTAGTATGGTGTGGTAGTATGGTGTGGTAGTGTGGTGTGGTAGTGTGGTGGTGTGGTAGTATGGTGTGGTGGTGTGGTGTGGTAGTGTGGTGTGGTGTGGTGGTGTGGTAGTATGGTGTGGTAGTGTGGTGTGGTAGTGTAGTGTGGTGGTGTGGTAGTATGGTGTGGTAGTGTGGTGTGGTGTGGTAGTAGGTGTGGTAGTGTGGTGTGGTAGCATGGTGTGGTAGTGTGGTGTGGTAGTATGGTGTGGTAGTGTGGTGTGGTGGTGTGGTGTGGTAGGATGGTGTGGTAGGGTGGTGTGGTAGCGAGGTGTGGTAGCGTGGTGTGGTAGTATGGTGTGGTAGTATGGTGTGGTAGTGTGGTGTGGTGGTAGTTTGGTGTGGTAGTGTGGTGTGGTAGTATGGTGTGGTAGTGTGGTGTGGTGTGGTGGTGTGGTAGTATGGTGTGGTAGTGTGGTGGTAGTGTGGTGGTGGTGTGGTAGTGTGGTGTGGTAGTATGGTGTGGTAGTGTGGTAGTATGGTGTGGTAGTGTGGTAGTATGGTGTGGTAGTGTGGTAGGGTGATGTGGTAGTGTGATGTGGTAGTGTGGTGTGGTAGTATGGTGTGGTAGTATGGTGTGGTAGTATGGTGTGGTAGCATGGTGTGGTGGTATGGTGTGGTAGGGTGGTGTGGTAGGGTGGTGTGGTAGCGTGGTGTGGTAGCGTGGTGTGGTAGTATGGTGTGGTAGTATGTTGTGGTAGTGTGGTGTGGTGGTGTGGTGTGGTAGGGTGGTGTGGTAGCGTGGTGTGGTAGCGTGGTGTGGTAGTATGGTGTGGTAGTATGGTGTGGTAGTGTGGTGTGGTAGTGTGGTGTGGTAGTATGGTGTGGTGGTGTGGTGGTGTGGTAGTATGGTGTGGTAGTGTGGTGGTAGTGTGGTGGTGGTGTGGTAGTGTGGTAGGGTAGCATGGTGTGGTAGGGTAGTGTGGTGTGGTAGTATGGTGTGGTAGTATGGTGTGGTAGTATGGTGTTGTAGGGTGGTGTGGTAGCGTGGTGTGGTAGCGTGGTGTGGTAGTATGTTGTGGTAGTGTGGTGTGGTGGTAGTGTGGTGTGGTAGTATGGTGTGGTAGTATGGTGTGGTAATATGGTGTGGTAGTATGGTGTGGTAGTGTGGTGTGGTGTGGTGGTGTGGTAGTATGGTGTGGTGGTGTGGTGTGGTAGTGTGGTGTGGTGTGGTGGTGTGGTAGTATTGTGTGGTAGTGTGGTGTGGTAGTGTAGTGTGGTGGTGTGGTAGTATGGTGTGGTAGTGTGGTGTGGTGTGGTAGTGTGGTGTGGTAGTATGGTGTGGTAGTGTGGTGTGGTAGTATGGTGTGGTAGTGTGGTGTGGTGGTGTGGTGTGGTAGGGTGGTGTGGTAGGGTGGTGTGGTAGCGTGGTGTGGTAGCGTGGTGTGGTAGTATGTTGTGGTAGTATGGTGGTGGTAGTGTGGTGTGGTGGTAGTGTGGTGTGGTAGTGTGGTGTGGTAGTATGGTGTGGTAGTGTGGTGTGGTGTGGTGGTGTGGTAGAATGGTGTGGTAGTGTGGTGGTAGTGTGGTGGTGGTGTGGTAGTATGGTGTGGTAGTGTGGTAGTGTGGTAGTATGGTGTGGTAGTGTGGTAGTATGGTGTGGTAGTGTGGTAGGGTAGCATGGTGTGGTAGGGTGATGTGGTAGTATGGTGTGGTAGTATGGTGTGGTAGGGTGGTGTGGTAGCGTGGTGTGGTAGCGTGGTGTGGTAGTATGGTGTGGTAGTATGTTGTGCTAGTGTCGTGAGGTGGTAGTGTGGTGTGGTAGTGTGGTGTGGTGTGGTGGTGTGGTAGTATGGTGTGGTAGTGTGGTGTGGTAGTGTGGTAGTGTGGTAGTATGGTGTGGTAGTGTGGTAGTATGGTGTGGTAGTGTGGTAGGGTAGCATGGTGTGGTAGGGTATGTGTGGTAGTGTGGTGTGGTAGTATGGTGTGGTAGTATGGTGTGGTAGTATCTTGTGGTAGTATGTTGTGGTAGGGTGTTGTGGTAGCGTAATGTGGTAGCGTGGTGTGGTAGTATGGTGTGGTAGTATGTTGTGGTAGTGTGGTGTGGTGGTAGTGTGGTGTGGTAGTGTGGTGTGGTAGTATGGTGTGGTAGTGTGGTGTGGTGTGGTGGTGTGGTAGTATGGTGTGGTAGTGTGGTGGTAGTGTGGTGGTGGTGTGGTAGTGTGGTGTGGTAGTATGGTGTGGTAGTGTGGTAGTGTGGTAGTTTGGTGTGGTAGTGTGGTAGGGTAGCATGGTGTGGTAGGGTAGTGTGGTAGTGTGGTGTGGTAGTATGGTGTGGTAATGTGGTGTGGTAGGGTGGTGTGGTAGTGTGGTGTGTTAGTGTGGTGTGGTAGTGTGTTGTGGTGGTGTGGTAGTGTGGTGGTGTGGTAGTTTGGTGTGGTAGTATGGTGTGGTAGTGTGGTGTGGTAGGGTGGTGTGGTAGTGTGGTGTGGTAGTGTGTTGTGGTAGTATGGTAGTGTGGTGGTGTGGTTGTGTGGTAGGGTAGTGTGGTAGTGTGGTGTGGTAATGTGGTGTGGTTGTGTGGTGTGGTGGTGTGGTAGGGTAGTGTGGTGGTGTGGTAGTATGATGGTGTGGTAGGGTAGTGTGGTAGTGTGGTGTGGTAGCTTGGTGTGGTAGGGTGGTGTGGTAGGGTGGTGTGGTAGTGTGGTGGTGTGGTAGTGTGGTGTGGTAGTGTGGTGTGGTAGGGTGGTGTGGTAGTATGGTGTGGTAGTATGGTGTGGTAGTGTGGTGTGGTAGGGTGGTGTGGTAGTATGGTGTGGTAGTGTGGTGTGGTGGTAGTGTGGTGTGGTAGTGTGGTGTTGTAGTATGGTGTGGTAGTGTGGTGTGGTGTGGTGGTGTGGTAGTATGGTGTGGTAGTGTGGTGGTAGTGTGGTGTGGTAGTATGGTGTGGTAGTGTGGTAGTGTGGTAGTTTGGTGTGGTAGTGTGGTAGGGTAGCATGGTGTGGTAGGGTAGTGTGGTAGTGTGGTGTGGTAGTATGGTGTGGTAGTGTGGTGTGGTAGGGTAGTGTGGTGTGGTAGTGTGTTGTGGTAGTGTGGTGTGGTGGTGTGGTAGTGTGGTGGTGTGGTAGTATGGTGTGGTGGTGTGGTGTGGTAGTGTGGTGTGGTGTGGTGGTGTGGTAGTATTGTGTGGTAGTGTGGTGTGGTAGTGTAGTGTGGTGGTGTGGTAGTATGGTGTGGTAGTGTGGTGTGGTGTGGTAGTGTGGTGTGGTAGTATGGTGTGGTAGTGTGGTGTGGTAGTATGGTGTGGTAGTGTGGTGTGGTGGTGTGGTGTGGTAGGGTGGTGTGGTAGGGTGGTGTGGTAGCGTGGTGTGGTAGCGTGGTGTGGTAGTATGTTGTGGTAGTATGGTGTGGTAGTGTGGTGTGGTAGTGTGGTGTGGTGGTAGTGTGGTGTGGTAGTATGGTGTGGTAGTGTGGTGTGGTGTGGTGGTGTGGTAGTATGGTGTGGTAGTGTGGTGGTAGTGTGGTGGTGGTGTGGTAGTATGGTGTGGTAGTGTGGTAGTGTGGTAGTATGGTGGTAGTGTGGTAGTATGGTGTGGTAGTGTGGTAGGGTAGCATGGTGTGGTAGGGTGATGTGGTAGTATGGTGTGGTAGTATGGTGTGGTAGGGTGGTGTGGTAGGGTGGTGTGGTAGCGTGGTGTGGTAGTATGGTGTGGTAGTATGTTGTGCTAGTGTCGTGAGGTGGTAGTGTGGTGTGGTAGTGTGGTGTGGTGTGGTGGTGTGGTAGTATGGTGTGGTAGTGTGGTGTGGTAGTGTGGTAGTGTGGTAGTATGGTGTGGTAGTGTGGTTGTATGGTGTGGTAGTGTGGTAGGGTAGCATGGTGTGGTAGGGTATGTGTGGTAGTGTGGTGTGGTAGTATGGTGTGGTAGTATGGTGTGGTAGTATCTTGTGGTAGTATGTTGTGGTAGGGTAATGTGGTAGCGTGGTGTGGTAGTATGGTGTGGTAGTATGTTGTGGTAGTGTGGTGTGGTGGTAGTGTGGTGTGGTGGTGTGGTAGTATGGTGTGGTAGTGTGGTGTGGTGTGGTGGTGTGGTAGTATGGTGTGGTAGTGTGGTGGTAGTGTGGTGGTGGTGTGGTAGTGTGGTGTGGTAGTATGGTGTGGTAGTGTGGTAGTGTGGTAGTTTGGTGTGGTAGTGTGGTAGGGTAGCATGGTGTGGTAGGGTAGTGTGGTAGTGTGGTGTGGTAGTATGGTGTGGTAATGTGGTGTGGTAGGGTGGTGTGGTAGTGTGGTGTGTTAGTGTGGTGTGGTAGTGTGTTGTGGTGTGGTAGTGTGGTGGTGTGGTAGTTTGGTGTGGTAGTATGGTGTGGTAGTGTGGTGTGGTAGGGTGGTGTGGTAGTGTGGTGTGGTAGTGTGTTGTGGTAGTATGGTAGTGTGGTGGTGTGGTAGTGTGGTAGGGTAGTGTGGTAGTGTGGTGTGGTAATGTGGTGTGGTTGTGTGGTGTGGTGGTGTGGTAGGGTAGTGTGGTGGTGTGGTAGTATGATGGTGTGGTAGGGTAGTGTGGTAGTGTGGTGTGGTAGCTTGGTGTGGTAGGGTGGTGTGGTAGGGTGGTGTGGTAGTGTGGTGGTGTGGTAGTGTGGTGTGTAGTGTGGTGTGGTAGGGTGGTGTGGTAGTATGGTGTGGTAGTATGGTGTGGTAGTGTGGTGTGGTAGGGTGGTGTGGTAGTATGGTGTGGTAGTATGGTGTGGTAGTGTGGTGTGGTGGTAGTGTGGTGTGGTAGTGTGGTGTGGTAGTATGGTGTGGTAGTGTGGTGTGGTGTGGTGGTGTGGTAGTATGGTGTGGTAGTGTGGTGGTAGTGTGGTGTGGTAGTATGGTGTGGTAGTGTGGTAGTGTGGTAGTTTGGTGTGGTAGTGTGGTAGGGTAGCATGGTGTGGTAGGGTAGTGTGGTAGTGTGGTGTGGTAGTATGGTGTGGTAGGGTGGTGTGGTAGGGTGGTGTGGTAGTGTGTTGTGGTAATGTGGTGGTGTGGTGGTGTGGTAGGGTAGTGTGGTGGTGTGGTAGTATGATGGTGTGGTAGGGTAGTGTGGTAGTGTGGTGTGGTAGCATGATGTAGTAGGGTGGTGTGGTAGGGTGGTGTGGTAGTGTGGTGTGGTGGTGTGGTGGTGTGGTAGTGTGGTGTGGTAGTGTGGTGTGGTAGGGTGGTGTGGTAGTATGGTGTGGTAGTATGGTGTGGTAGTGTGGTGTGGTAGGGTGGTGTAGTAGTATGGTGTGGTAGTATGGTGTGGTAGGGTGGTGTGGTAGTGTGGTGTGGTAGTGTGGTGTGGTAGTATGGTGTGGTAGTATGGTGTGGTAGTGTGGTGTGGTAGGGTGGTGTGGTAGTGTGGTGTGGTAGGGTGGTGTGGTAGGGTGGTGTGGTAGGGTGGTGTGGTAGTATGGTGTGGTAGTGTGGTGTGGTAGGGTGGTGTGGTAGGGTGGTGTGGTAGGGTGGTGTGGTAGGTGTGGTGTGGTAGGTGTGGTGTGGTAGGTGTGGTGTGGTGGTGTGGTGTGGTGGTGTGGTAGGTGTGGCGCGTCACGTTACTAGAAGCCGAGGCCCAGCCAGGGGGTCATGTGACGCGGCGTCTCTCTGCTTCAGGGGGCCTCAGCTTAGATAGAGGGGGCGGGTTTCCTGAATGAGGACCAAGTGTGCATGCAGACACACAATGGGAGTAGCTGATTGTTGTGATCACATGACGGGGCATGTCTAGACCACATGGAACAGCTTATGATTCCCCTGGGGATCTCACACAGACTTCCTGGCTCATTATACCTGCCAGCCCACAATACTCTCTCTGTAACCTCTAGTCTAGAGCAGGCCTCTCTCTCTGTAACCTCTAGTCTAGGGCAGGCCTCTCTCTCTGTAACCTCTAGTCTATGGCAGGCTTCTCTCTGTAACCTCTAGTCTAGGGCAGGGCTCTCTACTAACTGTAGTCTAGGGCAGGCCTCTCTCTCTGTGAACTCTAGTCTAGGGCAGGCCTCTCTCTCTGTGAACTCTAGTCTAGGGCAGGCCTCTCTCTCTGTTAACTCTAGGGCAGGCCTCTCTCTCTATTAACTCTAGTCTATTGCAGGCCTCTCTCTGTGAACTGTAGTCTAGGGCAGGCCTCTCTCTCTGTTAACTCTAGGGCAGGCTTCTCTCTCTGTGAACTCTAGGGCAGGCCTCTCTCTCTGTGAACTCTAGGGCAGGCCACTCTCTCTGTTAAGTCTAGGGCAGGCCTCTCTCTCTGTTAACTCTAGTCTAGGGCAGGCCTCTCTCTGTTAACTCTAGGGCAGGCCTCTCTCTCTGTTAACTCTAGTCTAGGGCAGGCCTCTCTATTAACTCTAGTTTAGGGCTGGCCTCTCTCTGTTAACTCTAGGGCCTCTCTCTCTGTGAACTCTAGGGAAGTCCTCTCTCTGTGAACTCTAGTCTAGGGCAGGCCTCTCTCTCTGTTAACTCTAGGGCAGGCCTCTCTCTGTGAACTCTAGTCTATTGCAGGCCTCTCTCTCTGTTAACTCTAGGGCAGGCCTCTCTCTCTGTGTGTGCTAACACTAGTCTATTGACAACGGCCAAAGAAGGAAAGCAAGTACTGTAATGCCTTTTGGCCTTCTCTGTATCCATAACCTATAGGCCCAGTATGTATCCTTAACCTATAGGCCCAGTATGTATCCTTAACCTATAGGCCCAGTATGTATCCTTAACCTATAGGCCCAGTATGTAGCCTTAACCTACAGTCTGAATCTGTATCCTTAACCTATAGGCCCAGTATGTAGCCTTAACCTATAGGCCCAGTATGTATCCTTAACCTATAGGCCCAGTATGTAGCCTTAACCTATAGGCCCAGTATGTAGCCTTAACCTATAGGCCCAGTATGTATCCTTGACCTACAGTCTGAATCTGTATCCTTAACCTATAGGCCCAGTATGTAGCCTTAACCTATAGGCCCAGTATGTATCCTTAACCTATAGGCCCAGTATGTATCCTTAACCTATAGGCCCAGTATGTATCCTTAACCTATAGGCCCAGTATGTATCCTTAACCTATAGGCCCAGTATGTATCCTTAACCTATAGGCCCAGTATGTATCCTTAACCTACAGTCTGAATCTGTAGCCTTAACCTATAGGCCCAGTATGTATCCTTAACCTATAGGCCCAGTATGTATCCTTAACCTATAGGCCCAGTATGTAGCCTTAACCTATAGGCCCAGTATGTATCCTTAACCTATAGGCCCAGTATGTATCCTTAACCTATAGGCCCAGTATGTATCCTTAACCTATAGGCCCAGTATGTATCCTTAACCTATAGGCCCAGTATGTATCCTTAACCTACAGCTTGAATCTGTATCCTTAACCTATAGGCCCAGTATGTATCCTTAACCTATAGGCCCAGTATGTATCCTTAACCTATAGGCCCAGTATGTAGCCTTAACCTATAGGCCCAGTATGTATCCTTAACCTATAGGCCCAGTATGTATCCTTAACCTATAGGCCCAGTATGTAGCCTTAACCTATAGGCCCAGTATGTATCCTTAACCTATAGGCCCAGTATGTATCCTTAACCTACAGTTTGAATCTGTATCCTTAACCTATAGGCTCAGTATGTATCCTTAACCTATAGGCCCAGTATGTAGCCTTAACCTATAGGCCCAGTATATATCCTTAACCTACAGTTTAAATCTGTATCCTTAACCTATAGGCCCAGTATGTATCCTTAACCTATAGGCCCAGTATGTATCCTTAACCTATAGACCCAGTATGTATCCTTAACCTATAGGCCCAGTATGTATCCTTAACCTATAGGCCCAGTATGTATCCTTAACCTATAGGCCCAGTATGTAGCCTTAACCTATAGGCCCAGTATGTAGCCTTAACCTATAGGCCCAGTATGTATCCTTAACCTATAGGCCCAGTATGTATCCTTAACCTATAGGCCCAGTATGTACCCTTAACCTATAGGCCCAGTATGTATCCCTATAGGCCCAGTATGTAGCCTTAACCTATAGGCCCAGTATGTATCCTTAACCTATAGGCCCAGTATGTATCCTTAACCTATAGGCCCAGTATGTATCCTTAACCTATAGGCCCAGTATGTATCCTTAACCTACAGTTTGAATCTGTATCCTTAACCTATAGGCCCAGTATGTATCCTTAACCTATAGGCCCAGTATGTAGCCTTAACCTATAGGCCCAGTATGTATCCTTAACCTACAGTTTGAATCTGTATCCTTAACCTATAGGCTCAGTATGTATCCTTAACCTATAGGCCCAGTATGTATCCTTAACCTATAGACCCAGTATGTATCCTTAACCTATAGGCCCAGTATGTATCCTAAACCTATAGGCCCAGTATGTATCCTTAACCTATAGGCCCAGTATGTATCCTTAACCTATAGGCCCAGTATGTAGCCTTACCCTATAGGCCCAGTATGTATCCTTAACCTATAGGCCCAGTATGTACCCTTAACCTGTAGGCCCAGTATGTATCCCTATAGGCCCAGTATGTACCCTTAACCTATAGGCCCAGTATGTATCCTTAACCTATAGGCCCAGTATGTACCCTTAACCTATAGGCCCAGTATGTACCCTTAACCTATAGGCCCAGTATGTATCCTTAACCTATAGGCCCAGTATGTATCCTTAACCTACAGGCCCAGTATGTATCCAATCCGTAGTGTAGTTTTGACCCATAGTTCTATTCTGTAGTGTAGTTTTGACCAATACCATTTATTTGTATTGGTCTCTCTGTCTCTCCATCTCTCTCTCTCTCTCTCTCTCTGTCTAGACCCTGTGTGGGACTACTCTCCAATCTCAACATGTATCTGGAGAATAAGAGCGACCTGGACCTGAAATCCCCAGCAGCTGCCCCAGGCCTCCAGGGAAGGTCCAGTCTGAGGACAGCGGAGGCGGTAGCCGGGGACTACGGTGATGTGGCGGGGAACTTCGGAGGTCTGCGTCTATTGGAGGGATTCTCAGGAAGGATAGAGTCTCAGAAACTACAGCAGGCCTCTGCCAGATCCCCGGGGAACTGTGTTATGCATGCTGAAGACAGGTAGGAACGACCTTAGTTGTAAGGTCAGTGTCCAAAATGGCATGCTAATTTACATTTTACATGTACAGTTGAAGTCGGAAGTTTAAGTACACTTTGGTTGGAGTCATTTAAAACTCGTTTTTCAACCACTCCACAAATTTTCTTGTTAACCTGTTACATCTAGGGGGCAGTAATTTCACGGCTGGATAAAAAACGTACCCGATTTAATCTGATTATTAGTCCTGCCCAGAAACTGGAATATGCATATAATTATTAGCTTTGGAGAGAAAACACTCCAAAGTTTCTGAAACTGTTTGAATGGTGTCTGTGAGTATAACAGAACTCCTATGGCAGGCAAAAACCTGAGATGCTTCTGTTCAGGAAGTACCCTGTCTGAACATTTCTTGCCCTTCTTTATTATCTCTGTCGTTTACAAAGGATCTCTGCTCTTACGTGACACTTCTCACGTCAACAATGGAGTCTCACAGCCCGGGAAAAACAGGAATGATGTCATTCAAAGCCCTGGCTGAAGCACACGAGAGCAAATGCTGAGTGGTCAGTCAATGGACTAAGCCTTAGGCGCGTGACACGCCCCGCCCCCGGCTTTTGGTTTTTTCCTCAGTTTACAGACAGGCAGATTCCCGGTCGGAATATTATCGCTTCTCTACGAGATAAATTGCATAAATATTGGTTTTAAACAGCGGTTGACATGCTTCGAAGTACGGTAATGGAATATTTCGAAATTTTTTGTCATATTTTGCGTCATGCTCGTGGCCGAGATTTAGCGTTGGGATAGTGTCTAGAACGCACGAACAAAACGTCGCTGTTTGGATATAACGATGGATTATTTGGGACCAAACCTACATTTGTTATTGAAGTAGAAGTCCTGGCAGTGTATTCTGATGAAGAACAAGCAAGGTAAGAACATTTTTCTTATAGGAAATGTGATTTTGGTGAAGGCTACACTGGGTGGGTGTCTAAATAGCTAGCCCTGTAACGCCGGGCTATGTACTTACATTATTGCAAAATGTGCTTCATCCGAAAAGCTATTTTAAAATCGGACATATCGAGTGCATAGAGGAGTTCTGTATCTATAATTCTTAAAATAATTGTTATGCTTTTTGTGAACGTTTATCGTGAGTAATTTAGTAAAATCACCGGAAGTGTTCGGTGGGAATGCTAGTTCTGAACGTCACATGCTAATGTAAAAAGCTGGTTTTTGATATAAATATGAACTTGATTGAACAGACATGCATGTATTGTATAACACAATGTCCTAGGTGTGTCATCTGATGAAGATCATCAAAGGTTAGTGCTGCATTTAGATATGGTTTGGGTTTATGTGACATGATATGCTAGCTTGAAAAATGGCTGTGTGATTATTCCTGGCTGGGTACTCTGCTGACATAATCTAATGTTTTGCTTTCGCTGTAAAGCCTTTTTGAAATCGGACAGTTTGGTTAGATAAAGGAGAGTCTTGTCTTTAAATAGCTGTAACATAGTCATATGTTTGAAAAGTGTAAGTTTTCGGATTTAGAGGAGTTTGAATTTCGCGCCCCGCCCATCATTGGATATTGGAGCAGACGTTCCGCTAGCGGAACGTGTAGATGTAAGAGGTTTCAAACTATAGTTTTGGCATCTACTTTGTGCGTAACACAAGTCATTGTTCCAACAATTGTTTACGTAAAGATTATTTCACTTATAATTCACTGTATCACAATTCCAGTGGGTCAGAAGTTTACATACACTAAGTTGACCCTCCACACTGTTATGGATCACTGATACAGGTCCCCCCTCCACCCTGTTATGGATCACTGATACAGGTCCCCCCTCCACCCTGTTATGGATCACTGATACATGTCCCCCCTGTTATGGATCATTGATACAGGTCCCCCCTCCTCCCTGTTATGGATCACTGATACAGGTCCCCCCTCCTCCCTGTTATGGATCACTGATACAGGTCCAGCCTGTTATGGATCACTGATACAGGTCCCCTCCACCCTGTTATGGATCACTGATACAGGTCCCCCCTCCACCCTGTTATGGATCACTGATACAGGTCCCCCCTACACCCTGTTATGGATCACTGATACAGGTCCCCCCTCCACCCTGTTATGGATCACTGATACAGGTCCACCCTGTTATGGATCACTGATACAGGTCCCCCCTCCACCCTGTTATGGATCACTGATACAGGTCCCCCCTCCACCCTGTTATGGATCACTGATACAGGTCCACCCTGTTATGGATCACTGATACAGGTCCCCCATGTTATGGATCACTGATACAGGTCCACCCTGTTATGGATCACTGATACAGGTCCCACCTCCACCCTGTTATGGATCACTGATACAGGTCCCCCCTCCACCCTGTTATGGATCACTGATACAGGTCCCCCTTCCACCCTGTTATGGATCACTGATACAGGTCCCCCCTCCACCCTGTTATGGATCACTGATACAGGTCCCCCCTCCACCCTGTTATGGATCACTGATACAGGTCCCCCCTGTTATGGATCACTGATACAGGTCCCCCTCTTCCCTGTTATGGATCACTGATACAGGTCCCCTTCCACCCTGTTATGGATCACTGATACAGGTCCCCCTCCACCCTGTTATAGATCACTGATACAGGTCCCCCTCCACCCTGTTATGGATCACTGATACAGGTCCCCCCCTCCACCCTGTTATGGATCACTGATACAGGTCCCCCCCTCCACCCTGTTATGGATCACTGATACAGGTCCCCCCTCCACCCTGTTATGGATCACTGATACAGGTCCCCCCTCCACCCTGTTATGGATCACTGATACAGGTCCCCCCCTCCACCCTGTTATGGATCACTTATACAGGTCCCCCCTCCACCCTGTTATGGATCACTGATACAGGTCCACCCTGTTATGGATTACTGATACAGGTCCCCCCTGTTATGGATCACTGATACAGGTCCCCCCTGTTATGGATCACTGATACAGGTCCCCCCTCCTCCCTGTTATGGATCACTGATACAGGTCCCCCTCCACCCTGTTATGGATCACTGATACAGGTCCCCCCTCCACTCTGTTATGGATCACTGATACAGGTCCCCCTCCACCCTGTTATGGATCACTGATACAGGTCCCCCCCTCCACCCTGTTATGGATCACTGATACAGGTCCCCCCCTCCAAACTGTTATGGATCACTGATACAGGTCCCCCCTCCACCCTGTTATGGATCACTGATACAGGTCCCCCTCCACCCTGTTATGGATCACTGATACAGGTCCCCCTCCACCCTGTTATGGATCACTGATACAGGTCCACCCTGTTATGGATAACTGATACAGGTCCCCCCTGTTATGTATCACTGATACAGGTCCCCCTCCACCCTGTTATGGATAACTGATACAGGTCCCCCCTGTTATGTATCACTGATACAGGTCCCCCCCTCCACCCTGTTATGGATCCCTGATACAGGTCCCCCCTCCACCCTGTTATGGATCACTGATACAGGTCCCCCTTCCACCCTGTTATGGATCCCTGATACAGGTCCCCCTCCACCCTGTTATGGATCCCTGATACAGGTCCCCCCTCCACCCTGTTATGGATCCCTGATACAGGTCCCCCCTCCGCCCTGTTATGGATCCCTGATACAGGTCCCCCCCCTCCACCCTGTTATGGATCCCTGATACAGGTCCCCCCTCCACCCTGTTATGGATCACTGATACAGGTCCCCCCTCCACCCTGTTATGGATCCCTGATACAGGTCCCCCCTCCACCCTGTTATGGATCCCTGATACAGGTCCCCCCTCCACCCTGTTATGGATCACTGATACAGGTCCCCCCTCCACCCTGTTATGGATCCCTGATACAGGTCCCCCCTCCACCCTGTTATGGATCCCTGATACAGGTCCCCCTCCACCCTGTTATGGATCACTGATACAGGTCCCCCTCCACCCTGTTATGGATCCCTGATACAGGTCCCCCCTCCACCCTGTTATGGATCCCTGATACAGGTCCCCCCTCCACCCTGTTATGGATCCCTGATACAGGTCCCCCCTCCACCCTGTTATGGATCCCTGATACAGGTCCCCCCTCCACCCTGTTATGGATCCCTGATACAGGTCCCCCCCTCCACCCTGTTATGGATCCCTGATACAGGTCCCCCCCTCCACCCTGTTATGGATCCCTGATACAGGTCCCCCTCCACCCTGTTATGGATCCCTGATACAGGTCCCCCCTCCACCCTGTTATGGATCCCTGATACAGGTCCCCCCTCCACCCTGTTATGGATCACTGATACAGGTCCACCCTGTTATGGATCCCTGATACAGGTCCCCCCTCCACCCTGTTATGGATCCCTGATACAGGTCCCCCCTCCACCCTGTTATGGATCCCTGATACAGGTCCCCCCTCCACCCTGTTATGGATCCCTGATACAGGTCCCCCCTCCACCCTGTTATGGATCCCTGATACAGGTCCACCCTCCACCCTGTTATGGATCCCTGATACAGGTCCCCCCTCCACCCTGTTATGGATCACTGATACAGGTCCCCCCTCCACCCTGTTATGGATCCCTGATACAGGTCCCCCCTCCACCCTGTTATGGATCCCTGATACAGGTCCCCCCTCCACCCTGTTATGGATCCCTGATACAGGTCCCCCCTCCACACCACTTGTTATTACGTCTCCAGGGAAACCTTGATTCACGTTCCTGTTTCTGTAATTACTAGTCAGAATTCAGTGTTTGTTTTTTTTTTGCAATGTTTTAATAAGTCCATGTTGATACAAAAACACTAAACAATAATTTAGATGTATTAAGAACAAGTTAATTGTCAAAATGAGGATTTTAAAGAATTGAATAAATCACCTTTGGGGCTATGATCACAAATATTCCCCAAAAAATGACCCCAGTCTGTAGTTTGGGGGGTTAAATTGACCCCCCAAACTACAGTCTGTAGGTTAAGGGGTTAAATTTGGACGATTGTAGAACTCACATTACACTAGAAAGTTGTTGAACCATCAAATCAGAGATTCCTAGTGTGAGCTCTGTGTAAACTGGATGGAGAACAAACTGTAAGTATTCACAGTATTCAGAGAGAGAGAGAGAGAGAGAGAGAAAAGGAGAGTGTGCGTTGAAGGGGGGGCTAATCTCAGGCCTGTGGTTGTTTTCACGTTATTGGGATTTAACTCTGGAATTTCGTTTTTTTACGAACAGAGCCAGACCTGCACATGATGAAATGTGGCAGGAGATATTTGATCTCTGAGTGTGACGGTGTTTACATTACAAATGGCACACTATTCCCTATGTAGTGCACTACTTTAGATCAGAGCCATATTCCCTATATAGTGCACTACTATAGACCAGAGCCCTATTCCCTATATAGTGCACTACTATAGACCAGAGCCCTATTCCCTATATAGTGCACTACTATAGACCAGAGCCCTATTCCCTATATAGTGCACTACTATAGACCAGAGCCCTAATCCCTATAAAGTGGTACTACTATAGACCACAGCCCCTATTCCCTACATAGTGCACTACTACAGACCAGAGCCCTATAGATCCTATGAGAGGCAATTATGCAGTGACTATTTAAATGTTAAAAAAAATACAGTTTCCATTTTTAATCTACCTTACGAATTCTTGTATCTGTTTTCTTTAAGCTTTAGGTCAGTTATTTGACTTCTAGACCACTGGTTACTAAACTGTGGGGCGCTCCCTTTTTTTGGTGGGGGACGACTCAGTCCAGCTTTCAAATTACTCTTCAAAATTGTAATAATAGAATGCAAAAGGTACAATTTCTATATATTGGGTATTACATCATCAGTTCTATATTGGGTATTACATCATCAGTTCTATATTGGGTATTACATCATCAGTTCTATATTGGGTATTACATCATCAGTTCTATATTGGGTATTACATCATCAGTTCTATATTGGGTATTACATCATCAGTTCTATATTGGGTATTACATCATCAGTTCTATATTGGGTATTACATCATCAGTTCTATATTGGGTATTACATCATCAGTTCTATATTGGGTATTACATCATTAGTTCTATATTGGGTATTACATCATCAGTTCTATATTGGGTAGTACATCATCAGTTCTATATTGGGTAGTACATCATCAGTTCTATATTGGGTAGTACATCATCAGTTCTATATTGGGTAGTACATCATCAGTTCTATATTGGGTATTACATCATCAGTTCTATATTGGGTATTACATCATCAGTTCTATATTGGGTATTACATAATCAGTTCTATATTGGGTATTACATCATCAGTTCTATATTGGGTAGTACATCATCAGTTCTATATTGGGTAGTACATCATCAGTTCTATATTGGGTATTACATCATCAGTTCTATATTGGGTATTACATCATCAGTTCTATATTGGGTATTACATCATCAGTTCTATATTGGGTAGTACATCATCAGTTCTATATTGGGTATTACATCATCAGTTCTATATTGGGTATTACATCATCAGTTCTATATTGGGTATTACATCATCAGTTCTATATTGGGTAGTACATCATCAGTTCTATATTGGGTAGTACATCATCAGTTCTATATTGGGTATTACATCATCAGTTCTATATTGGGTATTACATCATCAGTTCTATATTGGGTATTACATCATCAGTTCTATATTGGGTAGTACATCATCAGTTCTATATTGGGTAGTACATCATCAGTTCTATATTGGGTATTACATCATCAGTTCTATATTGGGTATTACATCATCAGTTCTATATTGGGTATTACATCATCAGTTCTATATTGGGTATTACATCATCAGTTCTATATTGGGTATTACATCATCAGTTCTATATTGGGTATTACATCATCAGTTCTATATTGGGTATTACATCATCAGTTCCTCTTGTCATATCAGTCATTACAGGCCTGAGAACTATAACCCATAGAAATAGACGTGGGGGGGTGTACCCATAGAAATAGACGTGGGGGGGTGTACCCATAGAAATAGACGTGGGGGGGTGTACCCATAGAAATAGACGTGGGGGGGTGTACCCATAGAAATAGACGTGTGGGGGGGTGTACCCATAGAAATAGACGTGGGGGGGTGTACCCATAGAAATAGACGTGGGGGGGTGTACCCATAGAAATAGACGTGTGGGGGGGGTGTACCCATAGAAATAGACGTGGGGGGGTGTACCCATAGAAATAGACGTGGGGGGGTGTACCCATAGAAATAGACGTGGGGGGGTGTACCCATAGAAATAGACGTGGGGGGTGTACCCATAGAAATAGACGTGGGGGGTGTACCCATAGAAATAGACGTGGGGGGGTGTACCCATAGAAATAGACGTGGGGGGGTGTACCCATAGAAATAGACGTGGGGGGGTGTACCCATAGAAATAGACGTGTGGGGGGGTGTACCCATAGAAATAGACGTGGGGGGGTGTACCCATAGAAATAGACGTGGGGGGGTGTACCCATAGAAATAGACGTGGGGGGGTGTACCCATAGAAATAGACGTGGGGGGGTGTACCCATAGAAATAGACGTGGGGGGGGTGTACCCATAGAAATAGACGTGGGGGGTGTACCCATAGAAATAGACGTGGGGGGGTGTACCCATAGAAATAGACATGGGGGGGTGTACCCATAGAAATAGACGTGGGGGGGTGTACCCATAGAAATAGACGTGGGGGGGTGTACCCATAGAAATAGACGTGGGGGGGTGTACCCATAGAAATAGACGTGGGGGGGTGTACCCATAGAAATAGACGTGGGGGGGTGTACCCATAGAAATAGACGTGGGGGGGTGTACCCATAGAAATAGATGTGGGGGGGTGTACCCATGTACAGAAACCCAGCCTAAAACCCCAAACAGCAAGCAATGCAGGTGTAGAAGCACGGTGGCTAGGAAAAACTCCCTAGAAAGGCCAAAACCGAGAAAGAAACCTAGAGAGGAACCAGGCTATGAGGGGTGGCCAGTCCTCTTCTGGCTGTGCCGGGTGGAGATTATAACAGCACATGGCCTAGATGTTCAAATGTTCATAAATGACCAGCATGGTCAAACAATAGTAATCATAGTGAACAGGTCAGGGTTCCATAGCCGCAGGCAGAACAGTTGAAACTGGAGCAGCAGCACGGCCAGGTGACTGGGGACAGCAAGGAGTCATCATGTCAGGTAGTCCTGAGGCATGGTCCTAGGGCTCAGGTCCTCCGAGAGAGAGAAAGTTAGAAAGAGAGAATTAGAGAGAGCATACAGGACACCGGATAAGACTGGAGAAATATTCCAGATATAACAGACTGACCCTAGCCCCCCCGACACATAAACTACTGCAACATAAATACTGGAGGCTGAGACAGAAGGGATCAGAAGACACTATATAATAACGTATTTAGCCCTATATAATAATGTATTTAACCATATCTATACCGTATGTAACCATATCTATACTGTATGTAACCATATCTATACTGTATTTAACCCTATCTATACTCTATTTAACCATATCTATACTGTATTTAACCCTATCTATACTCTATTTAACCATATCTATACTGTATTTAACCCTATCTATACTGTATGTAACCATATCTATACTGTATTTAACTCTATCTATACTCTATTTAACCATATCTATACTGTATTTAACCATATCTATACTCTATTTAACCATATCTATACTGTGTTTAACCATATCTATACTCTATTTAACCCTATCTATACTCTATTTAACCCTATCTATACTCTATTTAACCATATCTATACCGTATTTAACCATATCTATACCGTATGTAACCATATCTATACCTTATTTAACCATATCTATACCTTATTTAACCATATCTATACTGTATTTAACCATATCTATACCGTATGTAACCTAATATATAAACTCAGCTAAAAAAAGAAACGTCATCTCACTGTCAACTGCGTTTATTTTCAGTAAACTTAACATGTGTAAATATTTGTATGAACGTAAGATTCAACAACTGAGACATAATCTGAACAAGTTCCACAGACATGTGACTAACAGAAATGGAATAATGTGTCCCTGAACAAAGTGGGGGTCAAAATCAAAAGTAACAGTCAGTATCTGGTGTGGCCACCAGCTGCATTAAGTACTGCAGTGCATCTCCTCCTCATGGACTGCACCAGATCTGCCAGTTCTTGCTGTGAGATGTTACCCCACTCTTCCACCAAGGCACCTGTAAGTTCCCGGACGTTTCTGGGGAGAATGGCCCTAGCCCTCACCCTCCGATCCAACAGGTCCCAGACGTGCTCAATGGGATTGAGATGCAGGCTCTTTGCTGGCCGTGGCAGAACACTGACATTCCTGTCTTGCAGGAAATCACACGCAGAACGAGCAGTATGGCTGGTGGCATTGTCATGCTGGAGGGTCATGTCAGGATGAGCCTGCAGGAAGGGTACCACATGAGGGAGGAGGATGTCTTCCCTGTATAACGCACAGCGTTGAGATTGCCTGCAATGACAACAAGCTCAGTCCGATGATGCTGTGACACACCGCCCCAGACCATGACGGACCCTCCACCTCCAAATTCATCCCGCTCCAGAGTACAGGCCTCGGTGTAACGCTCATTCCTTCATCGATAACCGCGAATCCGACCATCACCCCTGGTGAGACAAAACCGCGACTCGTCAGTGAAGAGCACTTTTTGCCAGTCCTGTCTGGTCCAGCGACGCTGGGCTTGTGTCCATAGGCAACGCTGTTGCCGGTGATGTCTGGTGAGGACCTGCCTTACAACAGGCCTACAAGCCCTCAGTCCAGCCTCTCTCAGCCTATTGCGGACAGTCTGAGCACTGATGGAGGGATTGTGCGTTCCTGGTGTAACTCGGGCAGTTGTTGTTGTCATCCTGTACCTGTCCCGCAGGTGTGATGTTCGGATGTACCGATCCTGTGCAGGTGTTGTTACACGTGGTCTGCCACTGCGAGGACGATCAGCTGTCCGTCCTGTCTCCCTGTAGCGCTGTCTTAGGCGTCTCACAGTACGGACATTGCAATTTATTGCCCTGGCCACATCTGCAGTCCTCATGCATCCTTGCAGCATGCCTAAGGCACATTCACGCAGATGAGCTGGGGCTCTGGGCATCTTTCTTTTGGTGTTTTTCAGAGTCAGTAGAAAGGCCTTTTTAGTGTCCTAAGTTTTCATAACTGTGACCTTTATTGCCTACCGTCTGTAAGCTGTTAGTGTCTTAACGACCGTTCCACAGGTACATGTTCATTAATTGTTTATGGTTCACTGCACTGTTTTCACACTTTTCTGATGAAAATCTGAGCATCAAACTAACGGGTTAAACTTTGAATTTGTTTCTTCTGTCACGTCCTGACCAGTATAGGGGGTTATTTGTTATTGTAGTTTGGTGAGGACGTGGCAGAGGGGGTGTTTGTTTAGAGTGTTTCGGGGTTTGTTGGGTTATGTTCTTGTTAGTCTATTTCTATGTTAGTTCTAGTATGTCTATTTCTATGTGGTGTTTATTGGGTTGACCTTCAATTGGAAGCAGCTGCTACTCGTTGCTTCTAATTGAAGGTCATATTTAAGAGGGGTGTTTTTCTATGGGATTTTGTGGGTAGTTGTTCCTTGTTTAGTTTTTGTTGCACCTGACAGGACTGTTTCGTTTTGTTCTTTTTTTTTAACGTATTTATTTGTTTCTCCTTCTTCAAAATAAAAAGAAGATGAGTATACATATTCCCGCTGCGTTTTGGTCCAATCCTTACGACAACCGTTCTATAACAGTGTCACGTCCTGACCAGTATAAGGGGTTATTTGTTATTGTAGTTTGGTCAGGACGTAGCAGAGGATATTTGTTTTATGTGGTTGGGGTTTGTTGGGATGTGTGTTTATGTAAGAGGGGTGCTTGTTTAGAGTATTCCGGGGGTTTTTGGTTGTGTTCTATGTTTTGTATTTCTATGCTCTGTCTATGTTGTGTATTTCTTTGTGTTTGGCCTGGTATGGCTCTCAATCAGGAACATCAGGTACATCGTTGTTGCTGATTGGGAGTCATACTTAGGTAGCCCTGTTTTCACCTGTCCCTTTGTGGGAAGTTGTTTTTATATAGCTGTGTTAGCCTGCAATACTGTGCGTTCGTTCGTTCGTTCTCTTGTTTTGTTTCGTTAAGTGTTCTAATAAAAGTTATTATTAGCACTCAACCCACTGCGCCTTGGTCCACTACATACGATGACCGTTACGTCTTCACTTCAGTTGACATCATGTTTTGTATTTGTTCTTCAGACAGAGCTTCAGTATGGTCAACTTTCTGAAGGGAAATACCAACCAGACCAACTCCAATCACACAGAGCGATCTCCCCTCATCAGGTTCTCCCAAGATGACAGGTAAAGTTAGGTTTTGTTTGGTTTCTCAGAAAGAACCTTTCGATATCACAGCAGTTTTGTAGCAAGCTACGTATGTTGAATTGTATACAATTGATGTGCACATGAATACATTTTTACAAACGGAGATAAATACCTAATATTCTTCTCCTAAAAGACCCAGCTTCTATTCAGTTCCTAGGCGATACTTAATGTTCTTCTCCTAAAAGACCAATCTTGTATTCAACTCCTAGGTGATATAAGTGTAAAATGTTCCTCTTTGTGATTGCAGAGGACTGCTCGTATCATGGTGGCTAGATACAGTGCAGATGAATGGAGCGTATACCGCACATGTACAGTGCAATCCGAAAGTATTCAGACCTCCTTGACTTTTTCCACATTTATCCTTATTCTAAAATTGATGAAACAAAACATTTTCCTCTTCAATCTATACACACTACCCCTCAATGACAAGGCGAAAAACAGGTTTTTAGACATTTTTGCAAACTTATTAAAATTAAAACCAGAAATAACTTATTTAGATAAGTATTCAGACCCTTTCCTATGAGACTCGAAATTGAGCTCAGATGCATCCTGTTTCCATTGATCATCCTTGAGATGTTTCTATTACTTGATTGGAGTCCACCTGTGGTAAATTAAATTTATTGGACATAATTTGCAAAGGCACACACCTGTTGACAGAGCATGTCAGAGCAAAAAACCAAGCCATGAGGTCAAAGGAATTGTCCGTAGAGCTCCGAGACAGGATTGTGTCGAGGCACAGATCTGGGGAAGGGTACTAGAAAATGTCTGCAGCATCGAAGGTCCCCAAGAACACAATGGCCTCCATTCTTTTTTTTTGTTGTTGTATTTTTCACCCCCTTTTTTCTCCCCAATTTCATGGTATCCAATTGGTAGTTACAGTCTTGTCTCATCGCTGCAACTCCCGTACGGACTCGGGAGAGGCGAAGGTCGAGAGCCATGCGTCCTCCGAAACACAACCCAACCAAGACACACTGCTTCTTGACACAATGTCCACTTAACCCGGAAGCCAGCCGCACCAATGTGTCGGAGGAAACACCGTACACCTGGCAACCGTGTCAGCGTGCACTGCGTCCGGCCCGCCACAAGAGTTGCTAGTGCACGATGAGACAAGGATATCCCTGCCGGCCAAACCCTCCCTAACCCGGACGACGCTGGGCCAATTGTGCGACGCCCCATGAGCCTCCCGGTCGCGGCCGGCTGCGACAGAACCTGGGCTCGAACCCAGGCCTCCATCATTCTTAAATGGAAGAAGTTTGGAACCACCAAGACTCTTCCTAGAGCTGCCCGGCCAAACTGAGCAATCAGGGGGAGAAGAGCCTTGGTCAGGGAGGTGACCAAGAACCCAATGGTGACTCTGACAGAGCTCTAGAGTTCCTCTGTGGAGGTGGGAGACCCTTCCAGAAGGACAAACAAGATTCTCTGGTCTGATGAAACCAAGATTGAAGTCTTTGGCCTGAATGCCAAGCATCACATCTGGAGGAAACCTGGCACCATCCCTACGGTGAAGCATGGTAGTGGCAGCATCATGCTGTGGGGATGTTTTTCAGCAGCAGGGACTGGGAGACTAATCAGGTTTGAGGCAAAGATGAACGGAGCAAAGTACAGAGAGATCCTTGATGATAACCTGCTCCAGAGCGCTCAGAACCTCAGACTGGGGTGAAGGTTCATCTTCAAACAGGACAACAACCCTAAGCACACAGCCAAGAAAACGCAGGAGTGGCTTCAGGACAAGTCTCTGAATGTCCTTGAGTGGCCCAGCCCGGATTTAAATAGCTGTGCAGCGACGATTCCCATCCAACCTGACAGAGCTTGAGAGGATCTGCAGAGAAGAAATGGATAATGTCCCCAAATGCAAGTGTGCCAAGCTTGTAGCGTCATACCCAAGAATTCTCTAGGCTGTAATCGCTGCCAAAGGTGCTTCAACTAAGTACTAAGTACAAAGTACTGTGTGTAGATTGATGAGGGGAACATTTTTTTATTTGATCCATTTTAGAATTAGGCTGTAATATAACAAAATGTGGAGAAGGTCAAAGGGTTTGAATACTTTCCGAATGCACTGAACATGCTGAAGGAGTGAAAAAGCTCCCAGGAATATGATAAATAACAGTAGTTGTCTCCATGTTATTAAGTCACTCATTAAGTCCCTCCCTCTCATTAAGTCTCTCATTAAGTCCCTCATTAAGTCCCTCCCTCTCATTAAGTCCCTCATTAAGTCTCTCCCTCTCATTAAGTCCCTCATTAAGTCCCTCCCTCTCATTAAGTCTCTCATTAAGTCCCTCATTAAGTCCCTCCCTCTCATTAAGTCCCTCATTAAGTCTCTCCCTCTCAAGTCCCTCATTAAGTCCCTCCCTCTCATTAAGTCCCTCATTAAGTCCCTCCCTCTCATTAAGTCCCTCATTAAGTCCCTCATTAAGTCCCTCCCTAATAATTAAGTCCCTCATTAAGTCCCTCCCTCTCATTAAGTCCCTCATTAAGTCCCTCATTAAGTCCCTCCCCCTCATTAAGTCCCTCATTAAGTCCCTCCCTCTCATTAAGTCCCTCATTAAGTCTCTCATTAAGTCTCTCATTAAGTCTCTCCCTCTCATTAAGTCTCTCATTAAGTCTGTCATTAAGTCCCTCCCTCTCATTAAGTCCCTCATCAAGTCCCTCATTAAGTCCCTCCCTCTCATTAAGTCCCTCAATAAGTCTCTCATTAAGTCTCTCATTAAGTCTCTCCCTCTCATTAAGTCTCTCATTAAGTCTGTCATTAAGTCCCTCCCTCTCATTAAGTCCCTCATCAAGTCCCTCATTAAGTCTCTCCCTCTCATTAAGTCTCTCATTAAGACTCTCCCTCTCATTAAGTCCCTCATTAAGTCCCTCCCTCTCAATAAGTCCCTCATTAAGTCTCTCATTAAGTCTCTCATTAAGACTCTCCCTCTCATTAAGTCCCTCATTAAGTCTCTCATTAAGTCTCTCATTAAGACTCTCCCTCTCATTAAGTCTCTCATCAAGTCCCTCATTAAGTCTCTCATTAAGTCTCTCATTAAGACTCTCCCTCTCATTAAGTCTCTCATTAAGTCTCTCATCAAGTCTCTCATTAAGTCTCTCATTAAGTCTCTCATTAAGTCTCTCATTAAGTCCCTCATTAAGTCTCTCATTAAGTCCCTCATTAAGTCCCTCCCTCTCATTAAGTCCCTCATTAAGTTTCTCCCTCTCATTGTGTCCATACACGTTTTGTTCTCAGCTGCAACAGCGGTCAATCCTAAAAATTTGACATAAAAATGTAAAAGAAATAACATAATGAACCTTTATTTTGACAGGTCTCTTTTACAGATGAGCCCTGAAGATGCACCAATACACACCAATATACACGACACATCACTAGACACAACCCTATACCCTATACACACTATATACACCCTATACACACTATACACACTATACACCCTATACACCCTATACACACTATCCACCCTATACACACTATACACACTATCCACCCTATACACCCTATACACACTATATACACCCTATACACACTATACACCCTATACACACTATACCCTATACCCTATACACCCTATACCCTATACACCCTATACACCCTATACACACTATACACACTATCCTCACTATACCCTATACACCCTATATACCCTATACACACTATACACACTATCCACCCTATCCACCCTATCCACACTATACACACTATACACTATACACCCTATACACCCTATACACACTATCCACCCTATACACACTACACTATACACCCTATACACACTATACACACTATACACACTATACACTCTATACACCCTATACACACTATACACACTATCCACCCTATACACACTATACACCCTATACACACTATACACCCTATACACACTATACACACTATACACACTATACACACTATCCACACTATACACCCTATACACCCTATACACCCTATACACCCTATACACCCTATACACACTATACACCCTATACACACTATACACACTATACACACTATACACTATACACCCTATACACTATACACCCTATACACACTATACACCCTATACACACTATACTCACTATACACCCTATACACACTATACACCCTATACACTATACACACTATACACACTATACACACTATATACACTATACACACTATCCACCCTATACACCCTATACACACTATACTCACTATACCCTATACACACTATCCACCCTATACACCCTATACACACTATACTCACTATACCCTATACACACTATCCACCCTATACACACTATACACTATACACCCTATACACACTATACACACTATACCCTATACACACTATACACACTATACACACTATACACACTATACACACTATACACCCTATACACACTATACACACTATACCCTATACACACTATACACACTATACACACTATACCCTATACACACTATACACACTATACACACTATACCCTATACACACTATACACACTATACACCCTATACACACTATCTACACTATACACCCTATACACACTATACACACTATACACACTATACACACTATACATACTATACACCCTATACACACTATATACACTATACACACAATACACACTATACACTATACACCCTATACACACTATACACACTATACACCCTATACACACTATATACACCCTATACACCCTATACACACTATACACCCTATACACACTATACACACTATACACACTATACACACTATACACACTATATACACACTATACACCCTATACACCCTATACACCCTATACACACTATATACACACCCTATACACCCTATACACCCTATACACACTATACACACTATACACACTATACACACTATCCACCCTATACACACTATTCACCCTATACACACTTATACACACTATACACACTACACACACTATACACACTATACACACCCTATACACACTTATACACACTATACACACTATACACCCTATACACACTATACACACTTATACACACTATATACACACTATACACACTATACACCCTATACACCCTATACACACTATTCACCCTATACACACTATATACACTATACACACTATATACACTATACACACTATATACACTATACACACTATATACACTATACACACTATACACACTATACTCACTATATACACTATACACACTATTCACCCTATACACACTATATACACACTATACACACTATACTCACTATATACACTATACACACTATTCACCCTATACACACTATATACACACTATACAGACTATACACTATACACACTATACACACTATACACACCCTATACACACTATCCACCCTATACACACTATACAATATACACCCTATACACCTATACACACTATTCACCCTATACACACTATATACACACTATTCACACTATACACACTATACACACTATACACACTATACACACTATATACACTATACACACTATATACACTATACACACTATACACACTATATACACTATACACACTATATACACACTATACACACTATATACACTATACACACTATACACACTATAGACACTATACACACTATACTCACTATATACACTATACACCCTATACACACTATACACACTATATACACTATACACACTATACACCCTATACACACTATACACACTATACACACTATACACATCACTATACTCACTATACACATCACACATCACTATACACACTATACACGCTATACACACTATACACTATACACACTATATACACTATACACACTATACACATCACTATACACACTATACACACTATACACACTATACACACTATATACACTATACACACTATACACACTATACACATCACTATACACACTATACACACTATACACTATTCACTATACTCACTATACTCACTATACACACTATACACACTATATACACTATACACACTATACACACTATACACATCACTATACACACTATACACACTATACACACTATACACACTATACACACTATATACACTATATACACTATATACTATACACATCACTATACTCACTATACACACTATATACACTATACACTATACACATCACTATACTCACTATACACACTATACACACTATATACACTATACACACTATACACACTATACACACTATACACACACTATACACACTATACACATCACTATACACATCACTATACACACTATATACACTATACACACTACACACACTATACACACTATACACACTATACACACTATACACTATACACACTATACACTATACACACTATACACACTATACACACTATACACACTATACACATTATGCACATCACTATACACATTACTAGACACATCACTATACACATCAATATACACACTATACACTATACACATCACTATACACACTATACACTTCACTATACACATCACTATACACATCACTATACACACTATACACACTATACACATCACTATACACACTATACACATCACTATACACACTATACACATCACTATACACATCACTATACACACTATACACACTATTCACCCTATACACACTATACACATCACTAGACACATCAATCTAAACTATACACAAATAGTCAAACATTTTTGACATGCGTTTTTCTGGATTTGTTTGTTATTATTCTGTCTCTCACTGTTCAAATAAACCTCCCATTAAAATTATAGACTGATCATTTCTTTGTTGGTGGGCAAACGTACAAAATCAGCAGGGGATCAAATACTTTTTTCCCCCCTCACTGTATGACTACAGCTAATAACCTGTAGCGTTACCTAGATGTTGCAGTATAACGTATATATTGTAGATCTGTTGTACATTATTATAGATCTGTTGTACATTATTGTAGATCTGTTGTACATTATTATAGATCTGTTGTACATTATTATAGATCTGTTGTACATTATTGTAGATCTGTTGTACATTATTGTAGATCTGTTGTACATTATTGTAGATCTCTTGTACATTATTATAGATCTGTTGTACATTATTGTAGATCTGTTGTACATTATTGTAGATCTGTTGTACATTATTGTAGATCTGTTGTACATTATTATAGATCTGTTGTACATTATTATAGATCTGTTGTACAGATAACTGGGATCTTTTGTTGTGTTGTATTTGATTTCATTGAATTTGCATCAAATTTACATTGAGTGCATTCTCAGGGATTTCTGTTATTGCCTATGCTATTTCCAGTATTGATTGTTTAATTCATTTGTA
Organism: Salmo trutta; assembly: GCF_901001165.1. NCBI lineage: Eukaryota > Metazoa > Chordata > Actinopteri > Salmoniformes > Salmonidae > Salmo > Salmo trutta. The sequence continues at coordinate 51,507,767 of NC_042978.1, read as the reverse complement.
TTATATTTCCAGTATAACGTACATGACCCTGTATGAGGGGGAGGAGACGTGGGACAATGGCAGTTTGGAGCTGGATGGGAGGTGTCGCCTGGGGAGTGAGGTCACTAGCCTTTCCCTGTCACGATCCTCCTCCACAGAGAAAGACCCTCTGGACGTACACCTAAACTTCAAACTCTCTAACAACATGAGGTAAAGTTAATCTCTCTGTTGCTGTCTCCTACACCTAAACTTCAAACTCTCTAACAACATGAGGTAAAGTTAATCTCTCTGTTGCTGTCTCCTACACCTAAACTTCAAACTCTCTGTTGCTGTCTCCTACACCTAAACTTCAAACTCTCTAACAACATGAGGTAAAGTTAATCTCTCTGTTGCTGTCTCCTACACCTAAACTTCAAACTCTCTAACAACATGAGGTAAAGTTAATCTCTCTGTTGCTGTCTCCTACACCTAAACTTCAAACTCTCTGTTGCTGTCTCCTACACCTAAACTTCAAACTCTCTAACAACATGAGGTAAAGTTAATCTCTCTGTTGCTGTCTCCTACACCTAAACTTCAAACTCTCTAACAACATGAGGTAAAGTTAATCTCTCTGTTGCTGTCTCCTACACCTAAACTTCAAACTCTCTGTTGCTGTCTCCTACACCTAAACTTCAAACTCTCTAACAACATGAGGTAAAGTTAATCTCTCTGTTGCTGTCTCCTACACCTAAACTTCAAACTCTCTAACAACATGAGGTAAAGTTAATCTCTCTGTTGCTGTCTCCTACACCTAAACTTCAAACTCTCTAGCAACATGAGGTAAAGTTAATCTCTCTGTTGCTGTCTCCTACACCTAAACTTCAAACTCTCTAACAACATGAGGTAAAGTTAATCTCTCTGTTGCTGTCTCCTACACCTAAACTTCAAACTCTCTAACAACATGAGGTAAAGTTAATCTCTCTGTTGCTGTCTCCTACACCTAAACTTCAAACTCTCTAACAACATGAGGTAAAGTTAATCTCTCTGTTGCTGTCTCCTACACCTAAACTTCAAACTCTCTGTTTCTGTCTCCTACACCTAAACTTCAAACTCTCTAACAACATGAGGTAAAGTTAAACTCTCTGTTGCTGTCTCCTACACCTAAACTTCAAACTCTCTAACAACATGAGGTTAAAGTTAATCTCTCTGTTGCTGTCTCCTACACCTAAACTTCAAACTCTCTGTTTCTGTATCTCAGTTCAGTTCAATTCAATTCAAATAGGCTTTATTGGCATGGGAAAAATATGTTAACAATCCCAAAGCAAGTGATAAAAACAATCCCAAATTAACAGTTAACATTAAACACACAAAAGTTTCAAACGAGAAAACCGTTTGAAATGTTAAATGATTAACTACGTACAGAAACGAATGTATTGGTCTGAACCTGTACAGGCTGTCAGTCTAGACACCGAACTAAATAAAATATAAAATAGTCTATAAATTAAGAGAAAACAGCTTACAGACTAATTCAACAACAGTACTTACACCTTACAGAAGTTGCTGGCTCTACTAAGGCCCTCTCAGCAGCTGGCTCTACTAAGGCCCTCTCAGCAGCTGGCTCCTCTAGGGCCCTCTCAGCAGCTGGCTCCTCTAGGGCCCTCTCAGCAACTGGCTCCTCTAGGGCCCTCTCAGCAGCTGGCTCCTCTAGGGCCCTCTCAGCAACTGGCTCCATTAGGGTCCTCTCAGCAGCTGGCTCCTCTAGGGCCCTCTCAGCAACTGGTATTTAAGGGTGTTAACCCTCGCAAGGCCGCCGGGCCTGTATGTTTCACTGGTCACGCCCAAAGCCAATTCCTTATTTGGTCGTCTTTCCTTCCAGTTCTCTGCTGCCAATGACTGGAACGAATTTCAAAAATCACTGAAGCTGGAGACTCTTATCTCCCTCACTAACTTTAAACACCAGCTGTCAGAGCAGCTCACAGATAACTGCACCTGTACATAGCCCATCTTTAAATAGCCCATCCAACTACCTCATCCCATACTGTATTTATTTATTTAACTTGCTCCTTTTAGCCCCAGTATCTCTACTTGCACATTCATCTTCTGCACATCTATCACTCCAGTGTTTAACTGCTAAATTGTAATTATTTTGCCGCTATGGCCTATTTATTGCCTTACCTCCCTAGCACACACTGTATATAGACTTTTTTCTATTGTGTTATTGACTGTATGTTTGTTTATTCCATGTCTAACTCTGTGTTGTTGTTTGTGTTGAACTGCTTTGCCCTTTCTTGGCCAGGTCGCAGTTGTAAATGAGAACTTGTTCTCAACTAGCCTACCTGGTTAAATAAAAGTGAAATACAATTTAAAAAATGTAAAAAACATGTGGACGGCGCTAAATTGGAGGCAATTTCCTCCTACAACAGGACAATGACCCAAAGCACAGCTCCAAACTATGCAATAACTATTTAGGGAAGAAGCAGTCAGCTGGTATTCTGTCTATAGTGGAGTGGCCAGCACAGTCACCGGATCTCAACCCTATTGAGCTGTTGTGGGAGCAGCTTGACCGTATGGTACGTAAGAAGTGCCCATCAAGCCAATCCAACTTGTGGGAGGTGCTTCAGGAAGCATGGGGTGGAATCTCTTCAGATTAGGACATTCAGAGCCTTGTTCCGAAGCCACTCCTGCATTGTCTTGGCTGTGTGCTTAGAGTCGTTGTCCTGTTGGAAAGTGAACCTTCTCCCCAGTCTGAGGTCCTGATATCTCTGTACTTTGTTCTGTTAATTTTTCTCTCGATCCTGACTAGTCTCCCAGTCTCTTCCTCTGAAAAACATCCCCACAGCAGGATGCTGCCACCACCATGCTTCACCGTAGGGATGGTGCCAGGTTTCCTCCAGACGTGACACTTGGCATTCAGGCCAAAGAGTTCAATCTTGGTTTCATCAGACCAGAGAATCTTGTTTCTCATGGTCTGAGAGTCCTTTAGGTGCCTTTTGGTAAACTCCAAGCGGGCTGTCATGTGCCTTTTACTGAGGAGTGGCTTACGTCTGGCCACTCTACTATAAAGGCCTGATTGGTGGAGTGCTGCAGAGATGGTTGTCCCTCTGGAAGGTTCTCCCATCTCCACAGAGGAACTCTGGAGCTCTGTCAGAGTGACTATTGGGTTCTTGGTCTCCTCCCTGACCAAGGCCCTTCTCCCCCGATTGCTCAGTTTGGCCGGGCGGACAGCTCTAGGAAGAGTCTTGGTGGTTCCAAACTTCTTCCATTTAAGAATGATGGAGGCCCCTGTGTTCTTGAGGATCTTGAATGCTGCAGAAATGTTTTGGTACCCATCCCCAGATCTGTGCCTCTGCACAGTCCTGTCTCGGAGCTCTACAGACAATTCTTTCAATCTCATGGCTTGGTTTTTGCTCTGACATGCGCTGTCAACTGTGGGACCTTATATAGACAGGTGTGTGCCTTTCCAAATCATGTCCAATCAATTGAATTTACCACAGGTAGACTCCAATCAAGTTGTAGAAACATCTCAAGGATGATCAATGGAAACAGGAAGCACCTGAGCTCCATTTCAAATCTCATAGCGAAGGGTCTGAATACTTATTTAAATAAGTTATTTCTGTTTTTGCAAAAATGTCTTAAAACCTGTTTTCGCTTTGTCATTATGGGGTAGCGTGTGTAGATTGATGGATTTTTAAAATGTTTTTTATTCATATTAGCATAAGGCTGTAACGTAACAAAATGTGGAAAAATGGATGGGGTCTGAATACTTCCTGAATGCACTGTATTTGTTCCAGTAGATTGTCTCTCACGCTCACTGTCTGTCTCTCTCTGTCTCACTGTCTGTCTCTCACTGTCTCTGTCTCACTGTCTCTGTCTCACTGTCTGTCTCTCTCTGTCTCACTGTCTCTCTCTGTCTCTGTCACTGTCTCACTGTCTGTCTCTCTCTCTGTCTCTGTCTCACTGTCTGTCTCTTCCCTTCTCTCTCTCTCTCTCTCTCTGCCTATTTCTGTCCCTCCATGTTCAGAGCCTGTACTGTATTATACTCACCACCTGGGTCTCAAAAAAGGCTACATCACCCAGTTCACTACCTCTAACGTTGGGTTATTTGTCTTTACAGATCTTGCCTCTCCATCTTTAAAATCGCCTGCATCTTCACCTTTGTCGTCCTCATGTCTGTAAGTGGAGTGTCTTGTGACAGATGACTCGGTCATATTGATTATATTGACGACTCGGTCATATTGGTTATAATGATGACTTGGTCATTTTGATTATATTGACGACTCGGTCATATTGATTATAATGATGACTTGGTCATTTTGATTATATTGACGACTCGGTCATATTGATTATAATGATGACTCGGTCATATTGATTATAATGTGTCGATATCAGTTCATCCTTGATGTCTAGAGAAAGTAACAGCTTCAGAATGCTAAGAATGTTTGTGTGTGTTTGTCTGTGTGTGTGTGTTATGTGTATGTTTGTCTGTGTGTGTGTGTGTGTGTTTGCCTGTGTGTGTGTGTGGGTATGTGTGTTTGCGTGTGTATGTTTGTCTGTATGTGTGTTTGCCTGTGTGTGTGTGTGTGGGTATGTGTTTGTGTATGTTTGTATGTGTGTGTGTGGGTATGTGTGTTTGCCTGTGTATGTGTATGTTTGTCTGTATGTGTGTGTGTGTGTGTGTGTGTGTGTATGTTTGTGGGTATGTGTGTTTGCCTGTGTGTGTGTGTGTGTGTGTGTGTGTGTGTGTGTGTGTGTGTGTGTGTGTGTGTGTGTGTGTGTGTGTGTGTGTGTGTGTGTGTGTGTGTGTGTGTGTGTGTGTGTGTGTGTTTGTTTGTTTGTTTGTTTGTTTGTTTCTCCAGTTGTTCTTCAGTATGTATCCAGACAGAGACAACCCGTGGAGAGTGCTGGCTGTCTCCCCTACAGAGAGCTTCTGTATCCTTCTACTCCATCAGTACCATAGCTATAGTACCGTTTAGTCTACTCCATCAGTCCCATAGCTATAGTACCGTTTAGTCTACTCCATCAGTCCCATAGCTATAGTACTGTTTAGTCTACTCCATCAGTCCCATAGCTATAGTACTGTTTAGTCTACTCCATCAGTCCCATAGCTATAGTACTGTTTAGTTTACTCCATCAGTCCCATAGCTATAGTACTGTTTAGTCTACTCCATCAGTCCCATAGCTATAGTACTGTTTAGTCTACTCCATCAGTCCCATAGCTATAGTACTGTTTAGTCTACTCCATCAGTCCCATAGCTATAGTACTGTTTAGTTTACTCCATCAGTACCATAGCTATAGTACTGTTTAGTCTACTCCATCAGTCCCATAGCTATAGTACTGTTTAGTCTACTCCATCAGTCCCATAGCTATAGTACTGTTTAGTTTACTCCATCAGTCCCATAGCTATAGTACTGTTTAGTCTACTCCATCAGTCCCATAGCTATAGTACTGTTTAGTTTACTCCATCAGTCCCATAGCTGTAGTACTGTTTAGTCTACTCCATCAGTCCCATGTAGAGGTCATGACTGGCTGGACACTGTGACCTATATTGCAGTGTAGAGGTCATGCCTGGCTGGACACTGTGACCTATACTGCAGTGTAGAGGTCATGCCTGGCTGGACACTGTGACCTATACTGCAGTGTTGAGGTCATGACTGTCTGGACACTGTGACCTTTACTGCAGTGTAGAGGTCGTGACTGGCTGGACACTGTGACCTATACTGCAGTGTAGAGGTCATGACTGGCTGGACACTGTGACCTATATTGCAGTGTAGAGGTCATAACTGGCTGGACACTGTGACCTATATTGCAGTGTAGAGGTCATGACTGGCTGGACACTGTGACCTATACTGTAGAGATCATGACTGGCTGGACACTGTGACCTATATTGCAGTGTAGAGGTCATGACTGGCTGGACACTGTGACCTATATTGCAGTGTTGAGGTCATGCCTGGCTGGACACTGTGACCTATACTGCAGTGTAGAGGTCATGCCTGGCTGGACACTGTGACCTATATTGCAGTGTAGAGGTCATGACTGGCTGGACACTGTGACCTATATTGCAGTGTAGAGGTCATAACTGGCTGGACACTGTGACCTATATTGCAGTGTAGAGGTCATAACTGGCTGGACACTGACCTATATTGCAGTGTAGAGGTCATAACTGGCTGGACACTGTGACCTATACTGCAGTGTAGAGATCATGACTGGCTGGACACTGTGACCTATACTGCAGTGTAGAGGTCATGCCTGGCTGGACACTGTGACCTATACTGCAGTGTAGAGGTCATGACTGGCTGGACACTGTGACATATATTGCAGTGTAGAGGTCATGACTGGCTGAACACTGTGACCTATACTGCAGTGTAGAGGTCATGACTGGCTGGACACTGTGACCTATACTGTAGAGGTCGTGACTGGCTGGACACTGTGACCTATACTGTAGAGGTCGTGACTGGCTGGACACTGTGACCTATCCTGTAGAGGTCGTGACTGGCTGGACACTGTGACCTATACTGTAGAGGTCGTGACTGGCTGGACACTGTGACCTATACTGTAGAGGTCGTGACTGGCTGGACACTGTGACCTAAACTGCAGTAGTAGAGGTCATGCCTGGCTGGACACTGTGACCTATACTGCAGTGTTGAGGTCATGACTGGCTGGACACTGTGACCTTTACTGCAGTGTAGAGGTCGTGACTGGCTGGACACTGTGACCTATACTGCAGTAGTAGAGGTCATGCCTGGCTGGACACTGTGACCTATACTGCAGTAGTAGAGGTCATGCCTGGCTGGACACTGTGACCTATACTGCAGTAGTAGAGGTCATGACTGGCTGGACACTGTGACCTATACTGTAGAGGTCATGCCTGGCTGGACACTGTGACCTATACTGTAGAGGTCATGCCTGGCTGGACACTGTGACCTATCATGTAGAGGTCATGACTGGCTGGACACTGTGACCTTTACTGCAGTGTAGAGGTCATGCCTGGCTGGACACTGCAGTGCAGTAGAATGCTCTGATGGGGACCATGAAATGTTCAGTATAATTGGGTTAACTACACCTTTAAAACGAGACGACAGAAATACTTTAAATCACAAAGTTTCCCAGCTATTCAACTGACCAGGCGTCCACGTCAAGCTTTTAAAGGACCAAAAAAAGATGATATCGTATTCTACTAATCTATTGATATGTCAGGTTTCCGTTATGAAAGAATTCCTGGTTAAATAAAGATTGGATTCAAAAAGTCATTTTCCTTGACCGCCCTGCTGTCCAATAGCTTTGAACCTGACGGATTTCCGTGACAACGCCTTGTTGAAGCTGCAGGTGGGCGGGCCTTTCGTGAGTGGCATGGTGGATCTGACCAATGAGGAGTACATCCTTATTCAGGTGGAGCAGACTGAAGAGGCGGGGCCACGGAGAAGGCGGGAAAAGACGGTAAGAGTCTCCACCCACGTTCCTCCTCTGTTTCTGAATGTAGTTTGAAGTCCCAAATGGAACCCTATTCCCTATATAGTGCACTACTTTAGGGTGCTATTTGGGGTCTAGCCTGTGTGTTTTTCAGCGATACCAATCTGATTGTAATACCATCTGGGGTTTCTCTCTCTCCTTTTCAACAGGTGATCTATAACTGGACCATACCTCTGCATTCTGAACGCAGTGACCAGGTTATAACAACAAAAACATTTCAGATGTTGAGCAGGTATGTCCCCAAATCACTCCTGTACTGACTGTCCTGTATGGGGACAGTAGTTCAGTCTCACTGTCCTGTATGGGGACAGTAGTTCAGTCTCACTGTCCTGTATGGGGACAGTAGTTCAGTCTGATTGTAGTGTATGGGGACAGTAGTTCAGTTTGATTGTCCTGTCCTGTATGGGTACTATAGTTCAGTCTCACTGTCCTGTATGGGTACAATAGTTCAGTCTGATTGTCCTGTATGGGTACAATAGTTCAGTCTGATTGTCCTGTATGGGTACAATAGTTCAGTCTGATTGTCCTGTATGGGTACAATAGTTCAGTCTGATTGTCCTGTATGGGTACAATAGTTCAGTCTGATTGTAGTGTATGGGTACAGTAGTTCAGTCTGATTGTAGTGTATGGGTACAATAGTTCAGTCTGATTGTAGTGTATGGGTACAGTAGTTCAGTCTGATTGTAGTGTATGGGTACAGTAGTTCAGTCTGATTGTAGTGTATGGGTACAATAGTTCAGTCTGATTGTAGTGTATGGGTACAATAGTTCAGTCTGATTGTAGTGTATGGGTACAGTAGTTCAGTCTGATTGTAGTGTATGGGTACAGTAGTTCAGTCTGATTGTAGTGTATGGGTACAGTAGTTCAGTCTGATTGTAGTGTATGGGTACAATAGTTCTGTCCCATTACGCTTGTTGGGGCCGTGGAGGGTCTCTCCTTTCCATAGTGGGGTCATATTAGTTGAAACAGTTTGGACGCTACAGACAGTACTTGGCACATCATCGTTATGTCTTCTGACGAGTCCCGGTTCGGAGTCCCGGTTCCCGGTACCTCATCTCTGTACCTCCACACATACAATTATCTGTAAGGTCCCTCAGTCGAGCTGTGATTTTTAAACACAGATTCAACCACAAAGACCAGGGAGGTTTTCCAATGCCTCACAAAGACCAGGGAGGTTTTCCAATGCCTCGCAAAGACCAGGGAGGTTTTCCAATGCCTCACAAAGACCAGGGAGGTTTTCCAATGCCTCACAAAGACCAGGGAGGTTTTCCAATGCCTCACAAAGACCAGGGAGGTTTTCCAATGCCTCACAAAGACCAGGGAGGTTTTCCAATGCCTCACAAAGACCAGGGAGGTTTTCCAATGCCTCGCAAAGACCAGGGAGGTTTTCCAATGCCTCACAAAGACCAGGGAGGTTTTCCAATGCCTCACAAAGACCAGGGAGGTTTTACAATGCCTCACAAAGACCAGGGAGGTTTTCCAATGCCTCACAAAGACCAGGGAGGTTTTCCAATGCCTCACAAAGACCAGGGAGGTTTTCCAATGCCTCGCAAAGACCAGGGAGGTTTTCCAATGCCTCGCAAAGACCAGGGAGGTTTTCCAATGCCTCGCAAAGACCAGGGAGGTTTTCCAATGCCTCGCAAAGACCAGGGAGGTTTTCCAATGCCTCGCAAAGACCAGGGAGGTTTTCCAATGCCTCACAAAGACCAGTGAGGTTTTCCAATGCCTCACAAAGACCAGGGAGGTTTTCCAATGCCTCACAAAGACCAGGGAGGTTTTCCAATGCCTCACAAAGACCAGGGAGGTTTTCCAATGCCTCGCAAAGAAGGGCACCTAGATGGGGCAAAAAGCAGACTATCCCTTTGAGCATGTTGAAGTTATTAATTACACTTGGATGGTGTATCAATACACCCAGTCACTACAAAGATACAGGCGTCCTTCCCAACTCAGTTGCCGGAGAGGAAGGAAACCCCTCAGGGATTTCACCATGAAGCCAATGGTGACTTTAAAACAGTTACAGAGTTTAATGGCTGTGGTAGGAGAAAACTGAGGATGGATCAACAACATTGTAGTTACACCACAATACTACCTGAAATGACACAGTGAAAAGAAGAAATGCTTTACAGAATTAAAATATTCAAATACATGCATCCTGTTTGCAACAAGGCATTAAAGTTAAACTGCAAAACATGTGGCAAAGAAATGTACTTTATGTCCTGAATTCAAAGTGTTATGTTTGGGGGAAAATCCAACACATCACTGAGTACCACTCTACATGTTTTCAAACGTGGTGGTGTCTGCATCATGTTATGGGTATGCTTGTCATCGGCAAAGACTAGGGAGTTTTTTAGGAACAGAATACTACAGGCTTTCCAACAGACACTGGGAGACAAAGGAAAATATACACTGGAGTTGCTTACCAAGACGACATTTACATTTTCTAAGTGGCCTAGTTACAGTTTTTACTTTAAAGTCGGCTTGAAAATCTACGACAAGACTTGAAAATGTCTGTCTAGCAATGATCAGCAACCAACAACGACATTGTCTCCATGACTCTCTGTCTATCTGTCTTCGTAGTGACCCCATCGTCGTCACGGTACAGGCGTTCCTCCAGGACGACTCCATTGTCCCTCTCTCCATGACACACCAGTCGCTCTACGTAACCGCGGAAAGGCAGGTGGTCATTGCTGCAGTCATCCTGGGAGGAGTTTACGTCCTCATCATCTTCGAGGTAAAGAAAGAGAGAGTGAGAAAGAGAAAGAGAGTGAGTGAGAGAGAGAGCTGTTTATTTTTATTGTTTATTTCACTTTTGTATATTATCTACCTCACTTGCTTTGGCATTGTTAACATATGTTTCCCATGCCAATAAAGCCCCTTGAATTGAATTGAATTGTGAGTGAGAGAGAGACAGAGACAGACAGAGAGACAGACAGAGAGACAGACAGAGAGACAGACAGAGAGACAGACAGAGAGACAGACAGAGAGACAGACAGAGAGAGAGACAGAGAGACAGAGATAGAGACACGGAGAGAGAGACGGAGAGAGAGACGGAGAGAGAGACGGAGAGAGAGACGGAGAGACACAGAGACAGAGAGACAGACAGAGAGAGACAGTAGTGTGTGTGTGTGTGTGTAGTGTGTGTGTAGTGTGTGTGTATGTGTGTGTGTGTGTGTGTGTGTGTGTGTGTAGTGTGCGGCATCCTACTGTATGTTCAGTACACACACAGTTCCCTAGGAAAGTATTCACACCCCTTGACTTTTAACACATTTTGTTGTTGTTACAGCCTGAATTTAAAATGGATTCCATTGAGATTTTGTGTCACCTCATAATTTCAATGTGGAATTTTCAACAAAATATACAAAAGTTAAAGGCTGAAATCTCTTGAGTCAATAAATATTCAATCCCTTTATTATGGCAAGCCTAAATAAGTTCAGGAATAAAAATGTGCTTAACAAGTCACATAATAAGTTACATGGACTCACTCTGTGTGCAAAAATAGTGTTTAACATGATATTTGAATGACTACCTCATCTCTGTACCTCCACACATACAATTATCTGTAACGTCTCTCAGTCGAGCAGTGAATTTCACAACACAGATTCAACCACAAAGACCAGGGAGGTTTTCCAATGCTTCACAAAGAAGGGCTCCTATTGGTAGATGGGTAAAACAAAAAAAAAGCAGACATTGAATATCCCTTTGAGCATGGTGAAGTTATTAATTACACTTTGGATGGTGTATCAATACACCCAGTCACTTCAAAGATTTTTATTTATTTTTTATTTAACCTTTTATTTAACCTTTTATTTAACTACGCAAGTCAATTAAAACCTCTTAACCCCCTTTTTTTTCAATTGTCTCCTAAAATGACCCAAATCTGACTGCCTGTAGCTCAGGACCTGAAGCAAGGATATGCATATTCATGATACCATTTTGAAAGGAAACACTTTGAAGTTTGTGGAAATGTGAAATGAATGTAGGAGAATATAATACATTAGATTTAGTAAATGATAATATCGACAATGTACCATCATTGAAAATGCAAGAGAAATGGCATAATGTATTATTATAGCCCATGCACAATTTAGATTCTGGCCACTAGATGGCAGCAGTGTATGTGCAAAGTTTTAGAGTGATCCAGTGAAATTACATTTACATTTACGTCATTTAGCAGACGCTCTTATCCAGAGCATATCTATTCAAAATGTATCAAATGTGCCTAATTGTTTTATTCATACATTTTCAAGTTCATAACTGTGCACTCTCCTCAAACAATAGCATGGTATTCATTCACTGTAATAGCTACTGTAAATTGAACAGTGCAGGTAGATTAACAAGAATTTAAGCTTTCTGCCCATATCAGATATGTCTATGTCCTGGGATTTTTTTGTTTTGTTTCTTGCAACCTCATGCTAATCACATTAGCCTACGTTAGCTAAACCGTCCCGTGGAAGGGACACCGATCCCGAATAAGTTTTTTTAAGAACAAATTCTTATTTACAGTGACGGGTCAAACCCGGACGACGCTGGGCCAATTGTGCGCTGTCCCAATCACGGCCAGGTTGTGATACAGCCTGGATTCGAACCAGGAACAGTAGTGACGCTGTGCCTTAGACCTCTGAGCCACTCGAGAGTCCTGGTTACAGGAGCCCAGTCTTTCTGTATGAGCAAAGATGCAACCCTCCGCTAAATATTATCACACTGTCTTTAGTAAAGGTAAAGGCAAAGAAATATGATGTCAGAGCATCTCTAGTTGGTATCCTGATATGAGCTTGGCAGCCCTAAAGTGTTCTAGGTTAGAATATCTGTAGGCCTCACCTGCTGGGCTGCACGGGAGGGAAAAGTCAGGCCATGGGTGACCCCATTGAATCAGTGGCCACTTCTTCATTGTATGACTGAGTCACTGAGTCTTCTTTCACCATGGGATGACTGAGTCACTGATCCCTCGTTTCTTTTTCTCCAAATTTCCCCGTCCTCTCCGGGGTCTCCCTGAGGACCCTGTCCTGTTCAGTCTGACGCTGTCCTGTTCCTCACCATTATCTGGTGCTAGTTGTGTGCTACTCTGTCTGCTGTCTTCATCCCTACGTGGCCTGTTGATAAACACTGGATAAGAATCCGCTTCTGAGCTCTCGGACTCAGCGCTCCCAGCATTTTGCTGCTTTTGCTGGGGGTGGTTCCCTTCTCCACAGACCTCTATCCTGGGGGTGGTTCCCTTCTCCACAGACCTCTATCCTGGGGTGGTTCCCTTCTCCACAGTCCTCTATCCTGGGGTGGTTCCCTTCTCCAGACCTCTATCCTGGGGTGGTTCCCTTCGCCACAGACCTCTATCCTGGGGTGGTTCCCTTCTCCACAGTCCTCTATCCTGGGGTGGTTCCCTTCTCCAGACCTCTATCCTGGGGTGGTTCCCTTCGCCACAGACCTCTATCCTGGGGTGGTTCCCTTCTCCAGTCCTCTATCCTGGGGTGGTTCCCTTCTCCACAGACCTCTATCCTGGGGTGGTTCCCTTCTCCACAGTCCTCTATCCTGGGGTGGTTCCCTTCTCCACAGTCCTCTATCCTGGGGTGGTTCCCTTCTCCAGTCCTCTATCCTGGGGTGGTTCCCTTCTCCAGTCCTCTATCCTGGGGTGGTTCCCTTCTCCACAGTCCTCTATCCTGGGGTGGTTCCCTTCTCCAGTCCTCTATCCTGGGGTGGTTCCCTTCTCCACAGACCTCTATCCTGGGGTGGTTCCCTTCTCCACAGCCCTCTATCCTGGGGGTGGTTCCCTTCTCCACAGACCTCTATCCTGGGGTGGTTCCCTTCTCCACAGACCTCTATCCTGGGGTGGTTCCCTTCTCCAGTCCTCTATCCTGGGGTGGTTCCCTTCTCCACAGACCTCTATCCTGGGGTGGTTCCCTTCTCCACAGTCCTCTATCCTGGGGAGGTTCCCTTCTCCACAGACCTCTATCCTGGGGTGGTTCCCTTCTCCAGACCTCTATCCTGGGGTGGTTCCCTTCTCCACAGACCTCTATCCTGGGGGTGGTTCCCTTCTCCACAGTCCTCTATCCTGGGGTGGTTCCCTTCTCCAGTCCTCTATCCTGGGGTGGTTCCCTTCTCCACAGTCCTCTATCCTGGGGTGGTTCCCTTCTCCATAGTCCTCTATCCTGGGGTGGTTCCCTTCTCCACAGACCTCTATCCTGGGGTGGTTCCCTTCTCCATAGTCCTCTATCCTGGGGTGGTTCCCTTCTCCAGTCCTCTATCCTGGGGTGGTTCCCTTCTCCACAGACCTCTATCCTGGGGTGGTTCCCTTCTCCAGTCCTCTATCCTGGGGGTGGTTCCCTTCTCCACAGACCTCTATCCTGGGGTGGTTCCTTTCTCCACAGACCTCTATCCTGGGGTGGTTCCCTTCTCCACAGTCCTCTATCCTGGGGTGGTTCCCTTCTCCACAGACCTCTATCCTGGGGTGGTTCCCTTCTCCAGTCCTCTATCCTGGGGTGGTTCCCTTCTCCACAGACCTCTATCCTGGGGTGGTTCCCTTCTCCACAGTCCTCTATCCTGGGGTGGTTCCCTTCTCCACAGCCCTCTATCCTGGGGTGGTTCCCTTCTCCACAGACCTCTATCCTGGGGTGGTTCCCTTCTCCACAGACCTCTATCCTGGGGTGGTTCCCTTCTCCACAGTCCTCTATCCTGGGGTGGTTCCCTTCTCCACAGTCCTCTATTCTGGGGTGGTTCCCTTCTCCACAGACCTCTATCCTGGGGTGGTTCCCTTCTCCACAGACCTCTATCCTGGGGTGGTTCCCTTCTCCAGTCCTCTATCCTGGGGTGGTTCCCTTCTCCAGTCCTCTATCCTGGGGTGGTTCCCTTCTCCACAGTCCTCTATCCTGGGGTGGTTCCATTCTCCACAGCCCTCTATCCTGGGGTGGTTCCCTTCTCCAGTCCTCTATCCTGGGGTGGTTCCCTTCGCCACAGACCTCTATCCTGGGGTGGTTCCCTTCTCCACAGACCTCTATCCTGGGGTGGTTCCCTTCTCCACAGTCCTCTATCCTGGGGTGGTTCCCTTCTCCACAGTCCTCTATCCTGGGGTGGTTCCCTTCTCCAGTCCTCTATCCTGGGGTGGTTCCCTTCTCCACAGCCCTCTATCCTGGGGTGGTTCCCTTCTCCACAGTCCTCTATCCTGGGGTGGTTCCCTTCTCCATAGTCCTCTATCCTGGGGTGGTTCCCTTCTCCACAGTCCTCTATCCTGGGGTGGTTCCCTTCTCCAGTCCTCTATCCTGGGGTGGTTCCCTTCTCCAGTCCTCTATCCTGGGGTGGTTCCCTTCTCCAGTCCTCTATCCTGGGGTGGTTCCCTTCTCCAGTCCTCTATCCTGGGGTGGTTCCCTTCTCCAGTCCTCTATCCTGGGGTGGTTCCCTTCTCCATAGTCCTCTATCCTGGGGTGGTTCCCTTCTCCATAGTCCTCTATCCTGGGGTGGTTCCCTTCTCCACAGTCCTCTATCCTGGGGTGGTTCCCTTCTCCAGTCCTCTATCCTGGGGTGGTTCCCTTCTCCACAGCCCTCTATCCTGGGGTGGTTCCCTTCTCCAGTCCTCTATCCTGGGGTGGTTCCCTTCTCCAGTCCTCTATCCTGGGGTGGTTCCCTTCTCCACAGACCTCTATCCTGGGGTGGTTCCCTTCTCCACAGACCTCTATCCTGGGGTGGTTCCCTTCTCCACAGACCTCTATCCTGGGGTGGTTCCCTTCTCCACAGACCTCTATCCTGGGGTGGTTCCCTTCTCCACAGACCTCTATCCTGGGGTGGTTCCCTTCTCCACAGACCTCTATCCTGGGGTGGTTCCCTTCTACAGTCCTCTATCCTGGGGTGGTTCCCTTCTCCAGACCTCTATCCTGGGGTGGTTCCCTTCTCCAGTCCTCTATCCTGGGTTGGTTCCCTTCTCCACAGACCTCTATCCTGGGGTGGTTCCCTTCTCCACAGACCTCTATCCTGGGGTGGTTCCCTTCTACAGTCCTCTATCCTGGGGTGGTTCCCTTCTCCAGTCCTCTATCCTGGGGTGGTTCCCTTCTCCACAGTCCTCTATCCTGGGGTGGTTCCCTTCTCCACAGACCTCTATCCTGGGGTGGTTCCCTTCTCCACAGACCTCTATCCTGGGGGTGGTTCCCTTCTCCACAGACCTCTATCCTGGGGTGGTTCCCTTCTCCACAGTCCTCTATCCTGGGGTGGTTCCCTTCTCCAGTCCTCTATCCTGGGGTGGTTCCCTTCTCCAGTCCTCTATCCTGGGGTGGTTCCCTTCTCCACAGTCCTCTATGCTGGGGTGGTTCCCTTCTCCACAGACCTCTATCCTGGGGTGGTTCCCTTCTCCACAGACCTCTATCCTGGGGGTGGTTCCCTTCTCCACAGACCTCTATCCTGGG
The DNA here is from genome assembly GCF_901001165.1 of Salmo trutta. Lineage (NCBI taxonomy): Eukaryota > Metazoa > Chordata > Actinopteri > Salmoniformes > Salmonidae > Salmo > Salmo trutta. Next base: position 51,491,960 of record NC_042978.1, on the reverse strand, counting down.
GTGGTTCCCTTCTCCACAGTCCTCTATCCTGGGGTGGTTCCCCTCTCCAGTCCTCTATCCTGGGGTGGTTCCCTTCTCCAGTCCACTATCCTGGGGTGGATCCCTTCTCCACAGTCCTCTATCCTGGGGTGGTTCCCTTCTCCAGTCCTCTATCCTGGGGTGGTTCCCTTCTCCACAGTCCTCTATCCTGGGGTGGTTCCCTTCTCCAGACCTCTATCCTGGGGTGGTTCCCTTCTCCACAGTCCTCTATGCTGGGGTGGTTCCCTTCTCCACAGTCCTCTATCCTGGGGTGGTTCCCTTCTCCAGTCCTCTATCCTGGGGTGGTTCCCTTCTCCAGTCCTCTATCCTGGGGTGGTTCCCTTTTCCACAGTCCTCTATCCTGGGGTGGTTCCCTTCTCCACAGACCTCTATCCTGGGGTGGTTCCCTTCTCCAGTCCTCTATCCTGGGGTGGTTCCCTTCTCCACAGACCTCTATCCTGGGGTGGTTCCCTTCTCCAGACCTCTATCCTGGGGTGGTTCCCTTCTCCACAGTCCTCTATCCTGGGGTGGTTCCCTTCTCCATAGTCCTCTATCCTGGGGTGGTTCCCTTCTCCAGTCCTCTATCCTGGGGTGGTTCCCTTCTCCACAGTCCTCTATCCTGGGGTGGTTCCCTTCTCCAGTCCTCTATCCTGGGGTGGTTCCCTTCTCCACAGACATCTATCCTGGGGTGGTTCCCTTCTCCACAGACCTCTATCCTGGGGTGGTTCCCTTCTCCAGTCCTCTATCCTGGGGTGGTTCCCTTCTCCACAGACCTCTATCCTGGGGTGGTTCCCTTCTCCAGTCCTCTATCCTGGGGTGGTTCCCTTCTCCACAGACCTCTATCCTGGGGTGGTTCCCTTCTCCACAGACCTCTATCCTGGGGTGGTTCCCTTCTCCACAGTCCTCTATCCTGGGGTGGTTCCCTTCTCCACAGACCTCTATCCTGGGGTGGTTCCCTTCTCCACAGACCTCTATCCTGGGGTGGTTCCCTTCTCCACAGACCTCTATCCTGGGGTGGTTCCCTTCTCCAGTCCTCTATCCTGGGGTGGTTCCCTTCTCCATAGTCCTCTATCCTGGGGTGGTTCCCTTCTCCACAGCCCTCTATCCTGGGGTGGTTCCCTTCTCCAGTCCTCTCTCCTGGGGTGGTTCCCTTCTCCACAGACCTCTATCCTGGGGTGGTTCCCTTCTCCACAGACCTCTATCCTGGGGTGGTTCCCTTCTCCACAGACCTCTATCCTGGGGTGGTTCCCTTCTCCACAGACCTCTATCCTGGGGTGGTTCCCTTCTCCACAGACCTCTATCCTGGGGTGGTTCCCTTCTCCACAGACCTCTATCCTGGGGTGGTTCCCTTCTCCACAGACCTCTATCCTGGGGTGGTTCCCTTCTCCAGTCCTCTATCCTGGGGGTGGTTCCCTTCTCCAGTCCTCTATCCTGGGGTGGTTCCCTTCTCCACAGACCTCTATCCTGGGGTGGTTCCCTTCTCCACAGTCCTCTATCCTGGGGTGGTTCCCTTCTCCACAGACCTCTATCCTGGGGGTGGTTCCCTTCTCCAGTCCTCTATCCTGGGGTGGTTCCCTTCTCCACAGTCCTCTATCCTGGGGTGGTTCCCTTCTCCAGTCCTCTATCCTGGGGTGGTTTCCTTCTCCAGTCCTCTATCCTGGGGTGGTTCCCTTCTCCACAGTCCTCTATCCTGGGGTGGTTCCCTTCTCCACAGCCCTCTATCCTGGGGTGGTTCCCTTCTCCACAGTCCTCTATCCTGGGGTGGTTCCCTTCTCCAGTCCTCTATCCTGGGGTGGTTCCCTTCTCCAGTCCTCTATCCTGGGGTGGTTCCCTTCTCCACAGTCCTCTATCCTGGGGTGGTTCCCTTCTCCACAGCCCTCTATCCTGGGGTGGTTCCCTTCTCCACAGCCCTCTATCCTGGGGTGGTTCCCTTCTCCACAGACCTCTATCCTGGGGTGGTTCCCTTCTCCACAGACCTCTATCCTGGGGTGGTTCCCTTCTCCACAGTCCTCTATCCTGGGGTGGTTCCCTTCTCCACAGACCTCTATCCTGGGGTGGTTCCCTTCTCCACAGTCCTCTATCCTGGGGTGGTTCCCTTCTCCACAGTCCTCTATCCTGGGGTGGTTCCCTTCTCCACAGACCTCTATCCTGGGGTGGTTCCCTTCTCCAGACCTCTAACCTGGGGTGGTTCCCTTCTCCATAGTCCTCTATCCTGGGGTGGTTCCCTTCTCCACAGACCTCTATCCTGGGGTGGTTCCCTTCTCCACAGACCTCTATCCTGGGGTGGTTCCCTTCTCCACAGACCTCTATCCTGGGGTGGTTCCCTTCTCCAGACCTCTATCCTGGGGTGGTTCCCTTCTCCACAGACCTCTATCCTGGGGTGGTTCCCTTCTCCACAGACCTCAACTCAGTGCTTGAACTGGTTCCTCAAAGGGTCGGGAATGACGTGACATGAGCATATTGCGATGCAGAATCCGGGTCTCTGCCTCTCGGGTTTGACCTCATAGACAGGCCTGTCATCACCTTTCCTCGGTCCTCCCAGTGTGATCTTAGCTTTCCCGGTCACCTACGCTCTGAGGTGTTCCTCACCAGTACACGGTCCCCCGGGACCAAAAACTAAATTGCTTCCGTTCGTGGTAGGCTTTGTCCTTTTCCTGTTTCTTACGGCGATGTCATAGGCTTCCGCCATCTGTTGCTATCACCTGTTAGCATAATCCTGGTACGATTTCTCCTGTTTCTTTAACTGTAACCCAAAGACAAGGTCAAAAGGTAGCAGTGGAGCCCTTCCGAATATAATAAAATACAGCGAGAACCCATTAGCATGACTGGTGGTGCAATGATATATTATATAGCAGTTGAGTTTAATAAAGGTTAAATAAAAAAACTAACTAAATAAAATATACTTGAATTACCTTGTTTAGGTTATCACCCCAGTCGAATGAACTTGTTTAGGTTATCACCTCAGTGGAATGACCTTGTTTAGGTTATCACCCCAGTTGTCACGACTGATTTGGACTGGCGGATAGGCGGAATCAAATGCAGGAGACAGAGGTGCTGGAGGTGAGTGTCTTTTAATACAACTGACACACACAAACGCCGAAAAGCACAGGGCGCTATACAAAGTTCACGTATTTTGAACTGCGCCCATAAAACACAAAATATAATTACAAGGCGCAAGGAGCGCAGCCGGTAACTCACTCGACAAAACTGTCGGTAACACAATGTAGACAATAAACAATCCCGCACAAAATCCCAACTGAAAACACACATTAAATAAGTCCCCACTAATGACATACACAAAACAGGTGCGGAACAGACAGACAAAACTAAACGACACAGAAACAATGATCGGTGGCAGCTAATAGGCCGGCGACGACGACCGCCGAGCGCCGCCCGACCGAGGAGGGGCGCCACTCTCGTTGGAACCTGTGACACCAGTGGAATGTCCTTGTTTAGGTTATCACCCCCAGTCGAATGACCTTGTTTAGGTTATCACCCCAGTCGAATGAACTTGTTTAGGTTATCACCCCAGTGGAATGACCTTGTTTAGGTTATCACCCCCAGTCGAATGACCTTGTTTAGGTTATCACCCCCAGTCGAATGTCCTTGTTTAGGTTATCACCCCTGTAGAATGTCCTTGTTTAGGTTATCACCCCAGTGGAATGACCTTGTTTAGGTTATCACCCCCAGTCGAATGTCCTTGTTTAGGTTATCACCCCTGTAGAATGTCCTTGTTTAGGTTATCACCCCAGTGGAATGTCCTTGTTTAGGTAATCACCCCAGTGGAATGACCTTGTTTAGGTTATCACCCCCAGTCGAATGTCCTTGTTTAGGTTATCACCCCTGTAGAATGTCCTTGTTTAGGTTATCACCCCAGTGGAATGTCCTTGTTTAGGTAATCACCCCAGTGGAATGTCCTTGTTTAGGTTATCACCCCCAGTCGAATGTCCTTGTTTAGGTTATCACCCCAGTGGAATGTCCTTGTTTAGGTTATCACCCCAGTGGAATGTCCTTGTTTAGGTTATCACCCCCAGTCGAATGTCCTTGTTTAGGTTATCACCCCAGTGGAATGTCCTTGTTTAGGTTATCACCCCCAGTCGAATGTCCTTGTTTAGGTTATCACCCCAGTTGGCCTTTTTCTCTTCATCTAGTGTGCATCATAGACAATAGTATAAGGTAAAATCTCTCCACTGGATTCCCCCTGTGGATGATATGGAGAGTTTCTGGAATTGGCTATTCCTTACGGCGCTGAATAAATGCTTTTCAAACTCTCTTTCCTGGTCGTGATGGATTTTTTTACACCAAAGCCAAACATTGGGGAAAAAGTCTTCATAAAAGCTTTTTTTTTGCTGTGGTTTTTCCTGACTTGTTCCTGGTGGGGGTAGGCTTGTGTACATGTTGTAATCTAAAATAACTCTGGATAAGAGTTAAAATGACGTAAATGTAAATGGAATCAAAAAAGTGTTAAACCATTCAAAATATATTTTAGATTCTTCAAAGTAGCTACCCCTTGCCTTGATGACAGCTTTGCACACTGTTGGCATTCTCTCAACCAGCTTCACTTGGAATGCTTTTCCAACAGTCTTGAAGGAGTGCCCACATATGCTGAGCACTTGTTGGCTGCTTTTCCTTCACTCTGCGGTCCAACTCATCCCAAACCCTCTCAACTGGGTTGAGGTTGGGGGATTGTGGAGGCCAGGTCATCTGATGCAGCACTCCATCACTCTCATTCTTGGTCAAATAGCCCTTACACATCCTGGAGGTGTGTTGGAGTATGCCACGGGCGCACTGCAACACTCAGACATCATTTACAAACCAAACGTGTGTTTAGCGAGTCCGCCATATCAGAAGCATTCGGGATGACCAGGGATGTTTTCTTGATAAGTGATTAAATTGGAACATTTTCCTGTCTTGTTGTAATGCTTTCGTTAGAAGAAGTATGGGAGTCAGGCGCAGGACACAGGGATGAGTGCAAACAAAAACGTGTAGTACTCAAAACCATAATAAAACTTCTTCCACAGCAAAAATAACAGGGTTTGGAGAAACACCTCCAACTACCACAAAACAGGAAACAATCACGGACAAGACACACAGGGAAACCAGAGGGTTAAATAATGAACAGAATCAGGGAATATGAAACAGGTGTGTATAATTAAGACAAAACAAAACGAACAGGGCAACATAGATCGGTGGTAACTAGTAAGCCGGTGACGTCGACCGCCGAACGCCGCCCGAACAAGGAGAGGGGCCGACTTCGTGACACTTGTTAATAACCATTCAAAATGTAACGAGTACTTTTAGGTGTCGGGGAAAATGTATGGAGTAAAAAATACATTATTTTCTTTAGGAATGTAGTGAAGTAAAAGTTGGCAAAAATATAAATGGTAAAGTATAGATACCCCAAAAAACTATTTAAATAGTACTTTCAAGTATTTTTACTTTCATGTACTTTACTCCACTGGCACTGATGGCCTTATTGTGACTGTGAATATCCGAGTTATACAGTCATTCTGTTTTGCCTGAACACTAAGTGTTTCTTTTACCGTCTCAGGTGTTTGTTTCTCTGTACAGTACATTCTTCCATACGGAGGAGAACATGACAGAAAGTCTGAGTCAGTGTTTACCTTTCCAGGACGAAACTTCAGTGTGAGATTGAAGACAGACAGCTCCGCCAACCACCAATGACTGGTGGCATTCAGTCTTGCTGTAGTTAGTTAGTATATACTGTATGTCAAGGGGTTGTTATCACTGTACACTGTCACAGAGGGAGCATACAATTAGTCACTGCCCATTTGAGGGCCAAGAATTCTAGTTTCCCCGAGCGAAGGTGATAGTTTCTCTCTGCTTGTGTCAGGGTGAGGAGACATATCCAATGATTGTCAGTTTGACACTTTATCGTCGGTATAACACTCCTCACAATCTCTCCACGGAGGAGTCAACGTGCAAGATAAAAAGGCTCCTGGAAATCTGGGGTAAGCAAGGACATGTGGATTAATCAATACACTCACCAAGTGTTCTAATGTTCTCTGGTGAGCATCCTCCCATCTACCTTTCTGGAGGAGCCTTTCCAAACTGCGTAGCTATCTTGGTCCTTCGCTTCCCGGATGTTGGGGTCTCCAACTTCACTGCTAGTAAGTCATAGAGACATTTAGCATGTTGTGAGAAGTTCTGTTCCCTTGTAGTACCCTAGAAACCCCAGGAGTTGCCTCAGCTCTCTCGCGTTTGTTGGTGAACTGTTTACCAGTTCTTGCTCTGCTGCAATTTCTTTAACATCAATTCTGAAACCCTCAGCCAAAATTATTTATCTGAATTAACGTACAGATTCTATCTCTTATACCCTCTAGACTTTCCTGCATGCTTCGCTGGAAGACTTTCCTCCATGCTTCGCTGGAAGATTTTCCTCCATGCTTCGCTGGAAGATTTTCCTCCATGCTTTGCTGGAAGACTTTCCTCCATGCTTCGCTGGAAGACTTTCCTCCATGCTTCGCTGGAAGACTTTCCTCCATGCTTCGCTGGAAGAGTTTCCTCCATGCTTTGCTAATAAGCCAATGGGAATTCTGTTCCATTCATATAAGGCCCAAGGAGTGCTGAAGACAGTGTATTTTCTGGACTCCATCTGCCACAAAGTCTTCGTGGTATGCCTTTCCTTGGTCTAGAACTGTAAACCATGAGTTTCCTCCAAAACCAACAAGTATTTCCGGAATACGGGGTATGGGATTGCCTGTCTAGAACAGTGGTCTTGTTCAATCCCCTGTAATCAACGCAAAGTCTTAAATTCCCATCCTTTTTCCATACACAGACCAGAGGGGATGCGTATGATGAACTTGTTCAGGAGCCCCTGGAGGTGGTTTTTCACTTCAGCACACCATTGTATCTCTTTGCCACTGGTATGTTCATAGTTAATGTTTCTCCATTTTGAGATTTCCAATGCATCCTATGTTCATGTCATCTTTGGCAAAAATTCCTCTCTGAACATCTGTTTGACTAATGCTTGTTGTTCTTGGTCCTGTATATATCCACAGGTGGGTCCCACAACTCTGTGTGACTGGTGTCCTCTGACACCGCCTAGTATACGTCCTGGATTGCAGGGAGCTCGGCCCCAGTGATGTACTGGGCCTTGCACGCTACCCTCTGTAGCGCCTTATGGCGCTACAAGGATGCTGAGTAGTAGCCATACTAGGTGATGATGCAACCGGTCAGGATGCTCTCGAATGGTGTAGAATTTTTTGAGGATCTGGGGACCCATGCCAAATCATGTTGAGGGAGATGTTGTTCTGAAACCACACTGCCAGGTCTCGGTCCTCCTCTCTATAGGCTGTCTCATCATTGGGAGTACAGGAGTGGACTAAGCACGCACCCCTGAGAGGCTCCCGTGTTGAGGATAAGCATGACAGATCTGTTGTTGCGTACCCTTACCATCTGGGGGGCGGCCCGTCATGAAGTCCAGGATCCAGTTGCAGAGGGACGTGTTTATTCCCAGGGTCCTTGGCTTAGTGATGAGCTTTGCTGGAAATATGGTGTTGAACGATAAACTGTAGTCAATGAACAGCATTTTCACAGGTGTTCCTTTAGTCCAGGTGGTAAAGGGCAGTGTGGAACGTGATTGAGATTGCCTCATCAGTGGATCTGTTAGGGCGGTATGTGAATTGGAGTTTAGGGTTTCCGGTGATGATACGGTTGATGTGAGGCATGACTAACCTTAAAAAGCACTTCATGGCTACCGACGTGAGTGTTACAGGGTGGTAGTCATTTAGACAGGTTATCTTCGCTTTCTTAGCTCCTGGGACTATGGTGGTCTGCTAGAAACCTGTTGGTATTACAGATCAGGGAGAGGTTGCGCCGACCACACTTGCCAGTTGGTCCTCGCATGCTCTGAGTACACATTCTGGTAATCCGTCTGGCCCCACAGCCTTGTGAATGTTGACCTGTTTATAGGCCTTGCTCACATCAGCTATGGAGAGTGTGATCACACAGTCGTCCGGAACAGCTGGTGCTCTTATGCATACTTCAGTGTTGCTTGCGTCAAAGCGAGCATAAAAGGCATTTAGCTCATCTGGTAGGCTCGCGTCAGTGGGCAGCTCGCGGCTGGGTTTCCTTTGTAGTCCGTAATAGTTTGCAAGCCCTGCCACCTCCAACGAGCGTCAGAGCCGGTGTAGTAGGATTCAATCTTGGTCCTGTATTGACGCTTTGCCTGTTTGATGGTTCGTCTGAGGACATCGTGGGATCTCTTATAAGCGTCCGGATTAGTGTCCCGCTCCTTGAAAGCGGCAACTCTAGCCTTTAGCTTGGTGCAGATGTTGCCTACAATCCATGGCTTCTGGTTGGGATATGTACGTACGGTCACTGTGGGGACGATGTTGTCGATGCACTTATTGATGAAGCCAGTGACTGAGGTGGTATACTCCTCAATGCCATTGGATGAATCCTGGAACATATTCCAGTCTGTGATAGCAAAACAGTCCTGTAGCGTAGCATCCACGTCATCTGACCACTTCCGTATTGAGCGAGTCACTGGTACTTCCTGCTTTAGTTTTTGCTTGTAAGCAGGAATCAGGAGGATAGAATTATGGTCAGATTTTCTAAATGGAGGGCGAGGGAGAGCTTAGTATGTGTGTCTGCATGTGGAGTAAAGGTGGTCTCAAATGTTTTTTTTCATCTGGTTGCACATAACATGCTGGTAGAATTGAGGTAAAACGGTTTTAAGTTTGCCTGCATTAAAGTCCCCGGCCACCAGGAGCGCTGCTTCTGGATGAGCATTTTCTTGTTTTCTTATGGCCATATACAGCTCGTTGAGTGCGGTCTTAGTGCCAGCGTCGGTTTGTGGTGGTAAATAGACGGCTACAAAAAATATAGATAAACTCTTGGTAGATCGTGTGGTCTACAGCTTATCATGAGTTACTCTACCTCAGGCGAGCAATACCTCGAGACTTCTTTAATATTAGACATCGTGCACCAGCTGTTATTGACAAATAGACACACACCCCCACCCCCCGTCTCACCAGATGTATCTATTCTGTCCTGCCAATGCATGGAAAACCCAGCCAACTGTATATAATCCGTGTTGTCGTTCCGCCACGACTCTGTGAAACATAAGATATTACAGTTTTTTAATATCCCGTTGGTTGGACAGTCTCAAACGGAGCTCATCCAGTTTATTCTCCAGTGATTGCACGTTGGACAATAGAACGGATGGTAGAGGCGGGTTACCCACCACTGGCCGGACAAATTCTCACTAGGCACCCTGATCTGCGCCCCCTGTATCTCTTTCTTTTCTTCATGCGAATGACGGGGATTTGGGCCTTGTCCGGGAGCAACATTATCTCCTTAGCGTCAGACTCATTAAAGAAAAACTCTTCTTCCAGTTCGAGGTGAGTAATCGTTGTTCTGATAATCATTACCTCTTTTCAGTCATAAGAGACGGTACTGTAGCATCAAACATTATGTACAAAATAAGTTACAAACAATGCGAAAAAAAAAACACACAAAATAGCACAATCGGTTAGGAGCCATCCCCCTCCCAGTGCCATAAAATCCTGGACTTTAGCATGTGTTCGCTTTCATTACCCTGGGAAATTTGCATTTTTCTCAAGCAACATCTCGTCACTGGTGTTAATATTGTGGAGCTGCCCGTTATCATTTGTTAATCCAGTAACAATGGCTTGCTGGCTGTTGACTAACACAGTCCTGATTGGGCATGAGGCTGATAAATCAAATCAAATGTATTTATATAGCCCTTCTTACATTAGCTGATATCTCAAAGTGCTGTACAGAAACCCAGCCTAAAACCCCAAACAGCAAGCAATGCAGGTGTAGAAGCACGGTGGCTAGGAAAAACTCCCTAGAAAGGCCAGAACCTAGGAAGAAACCTAGAGAGGAACCAGGCTATGAGGGGTGGCCAGTCCTCTTCTGGCTGTGCCGGGTGGAGATTATAACAGCACATGGCTGATAACACTGTCTTAGGTCAAAGACCTAGGAAGTCCAAGGCAGACTCTCCCGGCTCTTGTGTTGCCTTAGCCAGTTAATAAGTGGTGTCCTTTTCTGCATAACATATCCTCTTTCTAAATGTAACCTTTATTTAAACTAGGCAAGTCAGTTAAGAACAAATTCTTATTTACAATGACGGCCTCCCCCGGCCAAACCCGGACGACGCTGGGCCAATTGTGCACCGCCCTTATGGGACTCCTAATCATGGCCGGTTGTGACACAGCCTGGAATCGAACCAGGGTCTGTAGTGACGCCTCTAGCACTGAGAGCGTCAGAGCCTTAGACCGCTGCACCACTTGGGAGGCCTCTTGAATTAGCCTTAGTGTGTAGAGTGTCAGTTCTGTTCCTCCAGATTAACTCCTCATCTTAAACCCTGTGCTCACAACTCTGATTACCGCCTCTATGATTTATAATCATAATCACTGTATCCTATTCTCAGTCCATTTTCAGTCTGATGATCTCGGCTGCTAAGCCTGAGTTTATCTTTCTGATTCTGATCTCCTATCTGTCCATGAATGTTAATAAAGTCTTTATGACTCGGCATACTCACTCCACTCTCTCCCTGTGGTGTGTGCCTTTCTGGAGCTGGACCCATTTTTTTCAATTCAGTTGAAATAGCCAAGCCATTCCCTATCACTCCATTTAAATCCTCATTCTCACAGTGATCTTCAATCAGTTTACACTGCAATGTGCGATGGCTATTTTATTTGACTTAAGAGTCATCTACACCTCCTATTCTACAAAGTACTGTAAATTAACGTCAGTTAAAGTCCTTTAACCCTTGTGTAGTCTTAACATTCTGTATACTCCCCTTGTCCAAAGGGTAAAAAAAAATGACCCGCCTTCACTAAACCCCTAAAATAAAGCAGCTTAATTTAATTTTAAAGCCCAAATCTCTTTTGCATGAAGAAACAGGCTGTCATTCATCACAAACTTTGTGAATATCTGAGGTTTCTCCTCCTCTCAATGCAGAAAGACTGCATTTAATCAGTGGACAACACTCATTTTTATTATAACACATAATTGTTATAATTGTTTTCTTTACTAAAGTAGAGGTTTATTATTATTATTATTGCTAAAGGTATTGCATAGGTGTAAACCTTTTTTTTTTAGCAAGAGATAGCACTTGTATAGCCTATGAAAGTAGCAGACATGAGCAGAAAGTAGTTTTGAATGCATTCTATTGAAGGGAAACAATAACAGTCTTGAACTTTTTTTGGCAACATAGTCATTTATTCTTATATACTGTACAATGAAGAATTCAAAAACAAAATACTAGTCTTCTCCCATTTTTTTAACCATTGCCACCACCCACAAGGTGTATAAACAACAACAATAAATAGGGATAAAATAAGATAATAGATACAAAACAAAAATGTGAAGAACATAAATCAATCAACTCTAATTAGCACATGTAGGTTCTCTGACTGTCCACTAGGGGGTGTCTATCTCAAGTGTGTGCGCATTGACTTTGCAGATGTATTTCTCACATGTGCAGCACATAGTATTTGTTTTACAGTCCTTCTTTGGTGGGCAGAATTAGCATTTCCTCCTCTTGCTTGCCCCAGCTGCAGCCTGGGGCAGGTTGGATTAGGACAAGATTCAGCCCCCCTGAACAGCTTTCACAAGCGCTGCAGAGGCTGCTATGCGGGGGAGTTGCTCCCTTCTTTGAATGTGTGGGGTTACAAGAGCCTTTCCCAGCTGCTCCAGGAACACCCTCTTGTTCCGCTTATCAGGCATCCAGGTAGGGTTGATCTTGTTCCATATCACAAAGGCATTGTATGAGGACACATCAATGATGTTATGGAAGATGACCAGGGGCCAGCGGGGCAGTCATCCTCCTGCAGCTGTAAGTTCCAATCACCTTGTCCAGGTTGTCCACGTCTCCTTTGTTGTGGTTGTTGTCCAGGATGATGGCTGGCTTCCTGTCCTTATGATCACTGATCTCAGCCGTTTTGTGCAGTGTGCTCAGGAGGACCATATTCTTGTTCCTCTTTGGGAGGTACGAAACTAGAGTGGTGGTGAAGGCAAACTTTGATGAGAAGGCCTCTCTCCCCCTTGTTGCGAGGAGTGCAGGGGGGAGTTCAGGCTTGTTCTTTCTAACTGTGCCAACCATGGTGATCTTCCTCTTCAGGAGCTGCTGGCTGAGTTCAATCAGTAGCACACGGTCTCAATTTCTCATTCTGTGTGTGTGTTTTTTGTGGTGTGTAAATCAGTTTATGTGTATTATCTGGTGTGTGTTAGTGTATTATCTGGTGTGTGTTAGTGTATTATCTGGTGTGTATTAGTGTATTATCTGGTGTGTATTAGTGTATTATCTGGTGTGTATTAGTGTATTATCTGGTGTGTATTAGTGTATTATCTGGTGTGTATTAGTGCATTATCTGGTGTGTGTTAGTGTATTATCTGGTGTGTATTATCTGGTGTGGGTTAGTGTATTATCTGGTGTGGGTTAGTGTATTATCTGGTGTGTGTGTTGTTGTTTAAATTAGGTCTAATCTGATCCTGTGTGTTTGAATCAGTAATCTGGCCTGGCTGGTAAACTGCCACACCACCGCTACACATCAGGCTGTGGACCACAGCCCCTCACAACAACAGCCCTGTCACATCAGGCCCTGTCTGTTTTTACATGTCTAATCCGTACGACGTTTGTGGATCTGTTATTTTGACATGACCCTGAAGAAACTGATTGATATAGATACAGTACATTTCACTAATTGAAGGATACATTTTCATGCAGAAGGAAGTTATGACAGGATATGCAAGAAAATCCAATCACTCAGCTTGTCCTTCCCTCAGCAGCAGACACCAGAGCTGCAGTTCTCTGACTGTCCACTAGGAGGTGTCTATCTCATACACCAGAGCAGCAGTTCTCTGACTGTCCACTAGGAGGTGTCTATCTCAGATACCAGAGCTGCAGTTCTCTGACTGTCCACTAGGAGGTGTCTATCTCAGATACCAGAGCTGCAGTTCTCTGACTGTCCACTAGGAGGTGTCTATCTCAGATACCAGAGCTGCAGTTCTCTGACTGTCCACTAGGAGGTGTCTATCTCAGATACCAGAGCTGCAGTTCTCTGACTGTCCACTAGGAGGTGTCTATCTCAGATACCAGAGCTGCAGTTCTCTGACTGTCCACTAGGAGGTGTCTATCTCAGATACCAGAGCTGCAGTTCTCTGACTGTCCACTAGGAGGTGTCTATCTCAGATACCAGAGCTGCAGTTCTCTGACTGTCCACTAGGAGGTGTCTATGTTCTTCTGCAGAGAATCATCCTCTTCTCCTCTACTGTATGGTGTCTCCACAGAACCGATTCTTCCTGAGATAAACACAGTCATTTTACAATGTCTTTTTGCCCTTTTAATATCATTAAGATACCGGTATTATTATCCCAATCAAATTGATATTAGAAAAAATGGGGATTACTGCTAATAAAGTCCTTCTCATCCTTCGCGATGACCTGAGTTTAATGTCACTAAAAGCTCAGTGAGTGTCTTAATGAAAATGCCATTTTCTTTTCTGCCGTTATGTTGAATAAGCATAAAGCCAATCAGAGACAGAGTGTGTATTCTCTTGTCCTTTGTCCTTCATCGTCCTGTGCTCTTCAATCACAGTAATCGTCTGAGTCCCAATTGGCCCCTTATTCCCTATATAGTGTGCACTACTTTTGGCCAGAGCCCATAGGGTAGAAAACGACTCTTGTCAAAAATAGTGCACTATGTAGGAGACAGGATGCTAACTAGGACGCTAGGGAGCATCCACAGCCACCATGATGAGTGTCTGTGAGGGAGTGATAGTGAACAATAGCTCCAGGTTAAAACATTACTATACAGACAAACATTACTATACAGACAATCACTGTCAAACATTACTATACAGACAGACACTACTATACAGACAATCACTGTCAAACATTACTATACAGACAATCACTGTCAAACATTACTATGCAGACAGACACTACTACACAGACAATCACCGTCAAACATTACTGTACAGACAATCACCGTCAAACATTACTGTACAGACAAACATTACTATACAGACAGTCACCGTCAAACATTACTGTACAGACAATCACCGTCAGACATTACTATACAGACAAACATTACTATACAGACAGTCACCGTCAAACATGACTATACAGACAAACATTACTATACAGACAGTCACCGTCAAACATTACTATACAGACAAACATTACTATGCAGACAGTCACCGTCAAACATTACTGTACAGACAATCACCGTCAAACATTACTATACAGACAGTCACCGTCAAACATTACTATGCAGACAGTCACCGTCAAACATTACTGTACAGACAAACACCGTCAAACATTACTGTACAGACAAACATTACTATACAGACAATCACCGTCAAACATTACTGTACAGACAGTCACCGTCAAACATTACTGTACAGACAAACACCGTCAAACATTACTGTACAGACAAACATTACTATACAGACAGTTACCGTCAAACATTACTATACAGACAATCACCGTCAACATGTCCTTCAACAGAACTCCTGTATAGTCCACTAAAGATTCACCAGACCTATTTTTTCTCTCCTCAGATTGTTTTTAATTGTAAGGCTGCCTCATTAGCAGTTAAATCCATTGTGACTCGTATTAAATAACACAAGTCTTATTTTTAAGGAGAGGTTCTTTCAGATGCCTCAGTGAAAAACACAACTACTGTACTGGGGTTTACAATGCAATGTGCGATGGTTCACAGCAGTCATTTAGAGAATATTTTTTCATCTAAAGCTTAGAGACAGAGGTGACATCTTGTTCCCCATAGGGCCCTGCTCTAACGTAGTATGCTATGTACATTTTAATAATTTAGCAGATACTCTTATCCAGAGCCACTTACAGTTAGTTCATTCATCTAGCAGATACTCTTATCTAGAGCCACTTACAGTTAGTTTGTTCATCTTCAGATAGCTAGGTGGGACAACCACATATTACAGTAGTTAGTATATTCAGATAGCTAGGTGGGACAACCACATATTACAGTAGTTAGTATATTCAGATAGCTAGGTGGACAACCACATATTACAGTAGTTAGTATATTCAGATAGCTAGGTGGGACAACCACATATTACAGTAGTTAGTATATTCAGATAGCTAGGTGGGACGACCACATATTACAGTAGTTAGTATATTCAGATAGCTAGGTGGGACAACCACATATTACAGTAGTTAGTATATTCAGATAGCTAGGTGGACAACCACATATTACAGTAGTTAGTATATTCAGATAGCTAGGTGGGACAACCACATATTACAGTAGTTAGTATATTCAGATAGCTAGGTGGGACGACCACATATTACAGTAGTTAGTATATTCAGATAGCTAGGTGGACAACCACATATTACAGTAGTTAGTATATTCAGATAGCTAGGTGGACAACCTCATATTACAGTAGTTAGTATATTCAGATAGCTAGGTGGACAACCACATATTACAGTAGTTAGTATATTCAGATAGCTAGGTGGACAACCACATATTACAGTAGTTAGTATATTCAGATAGCTAGGTGGGACGACCACATATTACAGTAGTTAGTATATTCAGATAGCTAGGTGGGACAACCACATATTACAGTAGTTAGTATATTCAGATAGCTAGGTGGACAACCACATATTACAGTAGTTAGTATATTCAGATAGCTAGGTGGACGACCACATATTACAGTAGTTAGTATATTCAGATAGCTAGGTGGACAACCACATATTACAGTAGTTAGTATATTCAGATAGCTAGGTGGGACGACCACATATTACAGTAGTTAGTATATTCAGATAGCTAGGTGGGAAAAACACATATTACAGTAGTTAGTATATTCAGATAGCTAGGTGGGAAAAACACATATTACAGTAGTTAGTATATTCAGATAGCTAGGTGAGAAATCCCTCTATGCCCTCCGACGAACCATCAAACAGGCAAAACATCAATACAGGACTAAGATTGAATCCTCCACACCGGCTCTGACGCTCGTCGTATGAGGCAGGGCTTGAAAACTATTACAGACTACAAAGGGAAACCCAGCCGCGAGCTACCCAGTGACGTGAGTTTATCAGTTGTGTTTTGACAAGGTAGGGGTGGTATACAGAAGACAGCCCTATATGGTAAAAGACCAAGTCCATATTATAGCAAGAACAGCTCAAATAAGCAAAGGGAAATGACAGTCCATCGTTACGTTAACACATGAAAGTCAGTCAATGCAGAACATTTAAAGAACTTTTAAAGTTTCTTCAAGTGCAGTTTCAAAAACCATCAAGCTATGATGAAACTGACTCTCATGAGGACTGCCACAGGAAAGGAAGACCCAGAGTTACCTCTGCTGCAGAGGATAAGTTCATTAGAGTTACCAGCCTCAGATTGCAGCCCAAATAAATGCTTCACAGAGTTCAAGTAACAGACACATCTCACCATCAACTGTTCAGAGGAGACTGCGTGAATCAGGCCTTCATGGTCGAATTGCTGCAAAGAAACCACTACTAGGATACCAATTATAAGAGACTTGATTGGGCCAAGAAACACGAGCAATGGACGTTAGACTGGTGGAAATCTGTCATTTGGTCTGATGAGTCAAAATGTCAGATTTTTGGTTCCAACTGCAGTGTCTGTGAGATGCAGAGTAGGTGAACGGATGATCTCCGAATGTGTGGATCCCACCGTGAAGCATGGAGGAGGAGGAGGTGGGATGACTGTGATTCATTTAGAATTCAAGGCACACTTAACCAGCATGGCTACCACAGCATTCTGCAACGATACGCCATCCCATCCGGTTTGCGCTTAGTGGGACCATCATGTTTTTCAACAGGACAATGACCCAACACACCTCCAGGCTGTGTAAGGGCTATTTGACCAAGAAGGAGAGTGATGGAGTGCTGCATCAGATGACCTGGCCTCCACAATCCCCAAACCTCAATCCAAATGAGATGGTTTGGGATGAGTTGGACCACAGAGTGAAGTAAAAGCAGCCAACAAGTGCTCACTATATGAGGGAACTCCTTCAAGACTGTTGGAAAAGCATTCCTCATGAAGCTGGTTGAGAGAATGCCAAGATGTCATCAAGGCAAAGGGTGGCTACTAAGAAGAATCTAAAATATAAAATATATTTTGATTTGCTTAACACTTTTTTTTTGGTTAATACATGATTCCATATGTGTTATTTCATAGTTTTGATGTCTTCACTATTATTCTACAATGTAGAAAATAGTAAAAATAAAGAAAAAAACCCTTGAATGAGTAGGTGTGTCCAAACTTTAGACTGGTACTGTACATTGACCATGGTATTCAATGACGTAGCATTTATTATAATGAAATAAAGATGCGTTTGAGCGGTCGGGGCAGAGTGCTGCCTGATCACCCCTCTACGCTGATCCTATTTAATAATGGAGGCATCACAGCAGAGGACACTGGGTAACGTATACCTGCTACGTGTAGGCCGTCATTGTAAATAAGAATTTGTTCTTAAACTGACTTGCCCTAGTAAAATAAAGGGAAATGGGGAGTCCTAGTCAATTGTACAACTGAATGCATTAAAGGTTAAATACAATAAAACATTTACCTTATCCTAACTTCCAAATGAAATCAAATGGCAGTATATTCCCTATGTAATGCACCCTCATCCCTATGTAATGCACCCTATTCCCTATGTAATGCACCATATTCCCTTTATAATGCACCCTCATCCCTATGTAATGCACCCTATTTCTTATGTAATGCACCATATTCCCTATGTAATGCACCCTATTGCTTATGTAATGCACCATATTCCCTTTGTAATGCACCCTATTCCCTATGTAATGCACCATATTCCCTTTATAATGCACTCTCATCCCTATGTAATGCACCATATTCCTTATGTAATGCACCATATTCCCTATGTAATGCACCCTATTCCTTATGTAATGCACCATATTCCCTTTGTAATGCACCCTATTCCCTATGTAATGCACCATATTCCCTATGTAATGCACCCTATTCCCTATGTAATGCACCATATTCCCTTTGTAATGCACCCTATTCCCTATGTAATGCACCCTATTCCCTTTGTAATGCACCATATTCCCTATGTAATGCACCCTATTCCCTATGTAATGCACCATATTCCCTATGTAATGCACCCTGTTCCCTATGTAATGCACCATATTCCCTATGTAATGCACCCTATTCCCTATGTAATGCACCCTATTCCCTATGTAATGCACCCTATTCCCTATGTAATGCACCCTATTCCCTATGTAATGCACCCTATTCCCTATGTAATGCACCCTCACCTCTATGTAATGCACCATATTCCCTATGTAATGCACCCTATTCCCTATGTAATGCACCCTATTCCCTATGTAATGCACCATATTCCATTTATAATGCACCCTATTCCCTATGTAATGCACCCTATTCCCTATGTAATGCACCATATTCCCTATGTAATGCACCATATTCCCTATGTAATGCACCATATTCCCTATGTAATGCACCCTATTCCCTATGTAATGCACCATATTCCCTATGTAATGCACCATATTCCCTATGTAATGCACCATATTCCCTTTATAATGCACCCTATTCCCTATGTAATGCACCATATTCCCTATGTAATGCACCATATTCCCTATGTAATGCACCATATTCCCTATGTAATGCACCCTATTCCCTATGTAATGCACCATATTCCCTATGTAATGCACCATATTCCCTATGTAATGCACCATATTCCCTATGTAATGCACCATGTTCCCTTTGTAATGCACCCTATTCCCTATGTAGTGTGCTACTTTTGGCTATACTTCTGCTCTTCTAAACCACAAAAGATACAATCCGATTCTAATTACTGTATAGGTTCTTAACCCTCTTCTCCAGGTAAGGTCAAAGATCAATATAACGCCAAGGCAGAAACACACTGGCTTTAAATCTCATTTCCCATCTATAAATAGTTACAACACGTGGTTTGTTATTTGTTTATGAATCTTTAAAGGGGAAATCCGTAGTTGAAACAATAACAAAGCGGTTTTACTACTCTTAAATTCATAAACAGAGTTACGGATGCAAGGACTGACCATCCATGATCTGTAAATGATAGTTTTTACATG
Source organism: Salmo trutta (assembly GCF_901001165.1). Classification (NCBI taxonomy): domain Eukaryota; kingdom Metazoa; phylum Chordata; class Actinopteri; order Salmoniformes; family Salmonidae; genus Salmo; species Salmo trutta. The sequence goes on along the minus strand of NC_042978.1, from coordinate 51,472,847 downwards.
GGTGATGGGTGAATATCGTTACATGGGTGTATGTCATTACATGGGTGAAGGTCGTTACATGGGTGGATATCGTTATATGGGTGTATATCGTTACATGCGTGTAAGTCATTACATGGGTGAATATCATTACATGGGTGAATATCGTTACATGGGTGAATATCGTTACATGGGTGTATATCGTTGCATGGGTGTATATCATTACATGGGTGTATATCATTACATGGGTGTATATCGTTGCATGGGTGTATATCATTACATGGGTGAATATCGTTACATGGGTGAATATAGTTGCATGGGTGTATATCATTACATGGGTGAATATCATTACATGGGTGTATATCATTACATGGGTGTATATCATTACATGGGTGTATATGATTACACATGGGTGTATATGATTACACATGGGTGTATATCGTTTACATGGGTGTATATCGTTTACATGGGTGTATATCGTTACATGCGTGTATATCATTACATGGGTGTATATCATTACACATGGGTGTATATCGTTACATGGGTGAATATCGTTACATGGGTGTATATCGTTTACATGGGTGTATATCGTTTACATGGGTGTATATCGTTACATGCGTGTATATCGTTACATGGGTGTATATCATTACATGGGTGTATATCGTTACATGGGTGTATGTCGTTACATGGGTGTATGTCGTTACATGGGTGTATATCATTACATGGGTGTATATCATTACATGGGTGAATGTTGTTTACATGGGTGTATATTGTTTACATGGGTGTATATCGTTACATGGGTGAATATCGTTACATGGGTGAATATCGTTACATGGGTGTATATCGTTTACATGGGTGTATATTGTTTACATGGGTGTATATCGTTACATGGGTGTATGTCGTTGCATGGGTGAATATCGTTACATGGGTGAATATCGTTACATTGGAGTATAACATTGTAAAGTCCATGGAGAATAAGAACACCTCCCCCCAACTGCCCACTGCACTGAGGATAGGAAACTCTGTCACCACCGATAAGCCCACTATAATTGAGAATTTCAATAAGAATTTTTCTACGGCTGGCCATGCTTTCCACCTAACTACCCCTACTGCATTCAACAGCACTGCACCCCCCACAGCTACTCGCCCAAGCCTCCCCCATTTCTCCTTCTCCCAAATCCATTCAGCTGATGTTCTGAAAGAGCTGCAAAACCTGGACCCCTACAAATCAGCTGGGCTTGACAATCTGGACCCTTTCTTTCTAAAATTATCTGCCGAAATTATTGCAACCCCTATTACTAGCCTGTTCAACCTCTCTTTCGTGTCGTCTGAGATTCCCATAGATTGGAAAGCAGCTGCTGTCATCCCCCTCTTCAAAGGAGGTGACACTCTTGACCCAAATTGCTACAGACCTATATCCATCCTACCCTGCCTTTCTAAGGTCTTCGAAAGCCAAGTCAACAAACAGATTACCGACCATTTCGAATCCCACCGCACCCTCTCCGCTATGCAATCTGGTTTCAGAGCTGGTCATGGGTGCACCTCAGCCACGCTCAAGGTCCTAAACGACATCGTAACCGCCATCGATAAGAAACAATACTGTGCTGCCGTATTCATTGACCCGGCCAAAGCTTTTGACTCTGTTAATCACCACATCCTCATCGGCAGACTCAGTAGCCTTGGTTTCTCAAACGATTGCGTCGCCTGGTTCACCAACTACTTCTCTGACAGAGTTCAGTGTGTCAAATCGGAGGGCCTACTGTCTGGACCTCTGGCAGTCTCTATGGGGGTACCACAGGGTTCAATTCTTGGGCCAACTCTTTTCTCTGTATACATAAATGATGTCGCTCTTGCTGCTGGTGAATCTCTGATCCACCTCTACGCAGACGACACCATTCTGTATACTTCTGGCCCTTCTTTGGACACTGTGTTAACAACCCTCCAGACGAGCTTCAATGCCATTCAACTCTCCTTCCGTGGTCTCCAACTGCTCCTAAACACAAGTAAAACTAAATGCATGCTCTTCAACCGATCGCTGCCTGCACCTGCCCGCCTGTCCAGCATCACTTCTCTGGACGGTTCTAACTTAGAATATGTGGACAGCTACAAATACCTAGGTGTCTGGTTAGACTGTAAACTCTCCTTCCAGATTCACATCAATCATCTCCAATCCAAAGTGAAATCTAGAATTGGCTTCCTATTTCGCAACAAAGCATCCTTCACTCATGCTGACAAACATACCCTCGTAAAACTGACCATCCTACCAATCCTCGACTTCGGCGATGTCATTTACAAAATAGCCTCCAATACCCTACTCAACAAGCTGGATGCAGTCTATCACAGTGCCATACGTTCTGTCACCAAAGCCCCATATACTACCCACCACTGCGACCTGTACGCTCTCGTTGGCTGGCCTTCGCTTCATAATCGTTGCCAAACACATTGGCTCCAGGTCATCTACAAGACCCTGCTAGGTAAAGTCCCTCCTTATCTCCGCTCACTGGTCACCATAGCAGCACCCACCTGTAGCACGCGCTCCAGCAGGTATATATCTCTGGTCACCCCTAAAGCCAACTCCTCCTTTGGTCGTCTCTCCTTCCAGTTCTCAGCTGCCAATGACTGGAACGAACTACAAAAATCTCTGAAACTGGAAACACTTATCTCCCTCACTAGCTTTAAGCACCAGCTGTCAGAGCAGCTCACAGATCACTGCACCTGTACATAGCCCATCTATAATTTAGCCCAAACTACTACCTCTTCCCCTACTGTATTTATTTATTTTATTTATTTTGCTCCTTTGCACCATATTATTTATATTTTAACTTTGAACTTTCTTCAAACTACAAA